>NC_071099.1:7240480-7540480 GCF_027358695.1 Spea bombifrons
TGTTATGCAAACCAGCAATAGAGTGTGAAAATCCCGAGATTCAAACGATAATCAGACGTCCACAGTTGAATCGGGATCCAGCAATATCATAGAAATGATTTAACAATCAATAAAATAAAATAAAAAACAAAAACTTGATTGTTTGTTTAGAAAAAAAAAACAGCCTATCACTTAAGGGGTTAAAGCAGGGGAAAGAACAGGTAAGACCTATCAATAATCAATAAACTAAAGTGTCATTAATCAGTGGTTGGATAGGAGTCAAGTAGCAATTATGTATTAAAAGTAAAAAAAATAAAGAAAAATAAGCTTGACATGCACTACAAGATCTATATGGTTCCTGCCCACTGCGTTAAAGCTTCCTATTAACAAAACAAAATGAGAAAACAGAGCATTACTGTACAACCTTATTTTTCAGAAGGGCGAAAAAATAGCCTTGGAATGCCATTGTGCTACATCTGTAAAAAAAAATAAAAAAATAATTAGATGCACATACAGTATAATATTTGAAAAAACTTTTTTAGATAAGCTTTAACTTCATCAGTTCTTTTGTTCATCTTTTAACTTATTTAACTTTACTAAAGGCTGCAGCCAGGCCCGGACTGGGACAAAAAATAGGCCCGGGCATTTAAGACTGAGCAGCCCATTTTTTTAATTTATGTTTTTTGTTAAACCAAATTCTGACAAATTTAATATACAATTTCTTGTCTATAAGTTATATTTCAGCATGCTTTTGTCACTGTAATCAATTAGCATTACATAAATATATAATAAATGAATCATAATGTCCTGCAATTTATAAAGTGCTATATATTTAATAAAAGATTCAAAACAGTAACTAATATTTGACCATTTAATTGGTACTTAGAAAGAGGTAGAAACTTTGTAAAAAAAAAACAAAAAAAAAAAAAAACTTTCCCTTAGAAACTAAGCCTCGTTTACTTAAAAGTGTACTCTAAGCACCAAAACAACTTTAAGTTAATGAGGCCGTTTTGGTGTATAGATCATGTCCCGGCAGTCTCACTGCTCAATTCTCTGCCATTTCGGAGATAAATCACTTTTGTTTGTTTATGCAGACCAAGTCTACAGTTTGGCTGGCCCAACTGAGTGCAACTGAGTGCTGCAATCGTGGATGTGATCGCAGCGTGATCGCATATGTGGCAGGCTCAGTTGGCCTGATCTGAAGTTTCCTCACTACAGTGCTGTGAGTTACAGCATAGCAGGGAGAAACCTCAGACTAGCCCAACTGAGCCTGTTATATCGCACTCAGCCAATCCTCTAGGCCGAGCAATGTAATGTCAGGTAAGTATGCAGCACCATGACCAGCCTCCCAGGACTGCAATATGCAAGTGACTCTAGAAACAATATATTGGGGGCACATAAAATACCACAGTCAAAACTGGGGGGGCATTATTAATTTCCACCATTAAATCATATTACTGAAAAAACACATTATATATATATATATATATACATACATAATACTTGGTCATCCAACATGGGAAGCCTGAAGCCACAAGTTAGTGTGACTAATCCTTGAAATAAATATTGTAGAGTAAATAACACAATACCTTATTTTTTCCACTAAATGATTTCAGGGCCTTGAATGTTTTGTCCCCTGAAGTCACTACAAATTCAGGAGGGCATTTTATCTCTGGATAAGTAAAAATGAAATAGTTCCTACTGTAAATTAAGTGCCAGGAAACAGATAACCAAACACACACACACACACCCAGACACACACACACCAGGACAGGCTTTTCCACACCGACACCCAGGCACACACACACCAGGACAGGCTCTCCCACACCCACACTTATACACACACACACCAGGACAGGCTCTGTCACACCAACACCCATACACACACACACATGACAGGCTCTGTCACACCAACACCCAGACACACACACACCAGGACAGGCTCTGCTACACTGACACCCGAACACACACACTAGGACAGGCTCTACCACACTGACACCCAGACACACACACACCAGAACATGTTCTTCAACACCGACATCCAAACACACATACCAGGACAGGCTCTGTCACACCCACACACACACACACGACAGGCTCTGTCACACCAACACCCAGACACACACACTCACAGGCTTTGCTACACTGACAACCCACACACACACACCAGGACAGGCTCTGCCACACCGACACCCGCATCCGGAGCGTTTACACAGAAGGTTTCACTTTGGTATTGATTTATGTGATGGTCGATGCCCCAAAACAGCTTGCCTGTGGCATATTTGCACCCAAAACAGCCTACCTGTGGCATCTTTGCCCCCCCTCCCTTACACATCCATGCTATCACACACACATTCATTCACTCGTTCACAAATATTTATTTACTAATTCACAGATAATCATTCACTCATTCAGATATTCATTCATAAATTGATACCCATTAATTCCCTCATTCAGATTAAAACCCTAAATGATTTAGCCACCTGTGTTACTACCTGTTTGAGCTTCTAATGGACTGTAAGTTATTTCTTCTCTACACTATAGTCCTTGTTCCACATTTTTTTTTAACAATATTAAAATTCAGTAAATTCATAAGATGCTTTTTTGGCTCATAATTTATTTTTGGAACACTAGATCATTCCATCATGTTATGTTCAGCATTTTGTTCAAAGGAGATAATTTTTGAGCTTTTAGAAACATCACCAAGTTCATAAACAATGACTTCCACATCTCCTGACAACTTGATGTGGTGCAAATTGGTCTTACTACAAAATTCAAATGTTTAGGTTTGCAGAACCGTTGCAAATATTTTGTTGCTTTCACCATCAGACCATGTATTTTAAAGCACCTTTCATTCTTAAGCACAAATATTAGTGCTTGCATGATGCAGTATTTTCTAACATGGTTGAAGCAATTTCCTTTTTGTTACAAATAAAAATGAATGTGACTAAGCATCTCTTCATGTCAGCTCACAATCATTCACTCACTCCTTCACAGATACTCATTAATTCACTCGCTTACTCACTCGCTCTCACATACCCCTTCATACAGCCTCTTTTACCTGAACTGAAGATGTACCCGCCACTCGCAGACGTCTACCGCACAGGGGATGCAGACGCGCAGCAGGGTCATGTGACGTACGTGACTCCGTTGGATTCCTGCGTCCCCCTGGCGGTAGAAGAGACGCTGCTCACGCACGTCTCCCAGGTAAGTAGCGGGCCCGCTACTAGAGCGGTGGGCCCGGTCGCAGATGCTGCAGGCTTAAGGGGCAGGTGCCCCTTTTGCCCTGCATTAAGGACAGCCGTAGAGGCCTCATAGGTCCAGTCAGTCCGGTCCTGACTGGGCCTATTTTAAGGTAGGGGCCTGGAGCTGCAGCGCCATCAGCCCCTACATCGATGTGGCCCTGGGCCGCCCGGTGTGCCTGATGGCCAGTCCAGGCCTGGCTGCAGCATATTCTGGGCTTAGGGTGGAAGCTCCAGGAGGCTCCCCGGTGTACCATTGCACGATGGACTTGTTGAAAAGATCTCTCTTGTATTTGGCCCATATACACTTGCTCCTCACTGCCCAGCTTTAAAATATTGCGTGCCGGTGTGTGATGTCATATCCTAGCGTTTAGCATAGAGGACAGCAACAGTGAAAGCAGGTGAAGCATATGGGGAGCTGCCTTGGGACATTATGAGCCCTAGTAAAAACAGAAGTACACAGTTTATAAACCAACATATTTTAGACGGTCATACCCATTTTTCTAGGATCACTGAAACAAATTAAATCATTGCAGTCTTCTTCTTTCTAGCAACATTAGCATTTATGAATGTGCAGGGATTAGGACTCCAGTGTGCTCTGTGATTACGCTCTTATTGAAAGCCCAAGAAAACACTTTCACCTCCCCTAAATGAATTCTAATCAGTGTGTGATTAAATAATAATAATATATTTTTTTTATAGGACACACTGGTGTTCTTAACTGTTGGTGATGAAAAAACCTCAGGCTTATTCCTTCTATCAGGACCAGTAAAGATTGTGGAACAATTGGGTCCAAGGTAATTGGTTTATGACGGTTATATATAGTTACATAGTTATATAGGCTGAAAAAAGACATGCGTCCATCAAGTTCAGCCTTTCCTATATCTGTTAATTTGTTGCTGTTGATCCAAAAGAAGGCAAAAAACCCAGTTTGGCTCTTTCCAATTTTGCACTAACCAGGGAAAAAATTCCTTCTTGACCCCAAAAGGGCAGTCAGATTTCTCCTTGGATCAATAAACTTTTTCCCCATAATTAAAGATTATATCCCCGAATATTATGTTTTTCCAAGTATCCATCCAGTTACTGTTTAAACGTCTGTACAGACTCCGATAATACTACCTCTGCAGGCAGAGAATTCTCCATCCTTATTGTCCTTACTGTAATAAAACCCTTTCCTCTGCTTTAGACTAAATATCCTTTCTTCCAGTCTAAACGCATGACCACGTGTCCTATGCATAGTCCTGTTTATGAACAGATTTCCACACAATGGTTTGTATTGGCCCCGAATATATTTATATAATGCTATTATATCCCCACTGAGTCACCGTTTTTCTAAACAGATTTAAAATTGTTAACTTTTCTTCATAACTATAGTGCTCCATTCCTTTTTTTAATTTTGTTGCCCGCCTCTGCACCCTTTCTAGTGCTATGGTATCCTTCTTTAGAGCAGGTGCCCAAAATTGCACAGCATATTCAAGGTGTGGCATTACAGAGATTGATTTATACAGAGGCAAAATTATATTTTTATCTTGTGAATTGATGCCCCTTTTTAATACACGACAATACCTTACTGGCCTTAGCAACTGCTGACATTGCACATTGTTGTCTATAACAATTCCCAAATCCTTCTCATTTGTCGTTATCCCTAATTCACTACCGTTTAGGGTGTAGGTTGCTTGTGCATTCCCTACCCCGAAGTGCATAACTTTGCATTTATCTACATTGAATTTCATCTGCCATTTGTGTGCCCAGTCCCCCAGTCTATCTAGATCCCTCTGCAGCACTGTAATATCCTGTTCATATTATATTACTTTACCTAGTTTAGTGTCATCTGCAAACACAGAAACATAACTTTCAACGCCTATTGCCAGGTCATTTATAAATATGTTGAATAAAATTGGTCCCTGAGGGACACTACTTTTGTCCATTTATAACAACTCTCTGTACTCTGTCTCTAAGCCAATGTTCTACCCAAGAACAAGAATTTGCATCTAGACCAATTTCCTTCAGTTTGAATACTAACCTATTGTGTGGAACCGTGTCAAACGCCTTGGCAAAATCCAAGTAGATTACATCCACTGCAACCCCCTGATCTATACTTCTACTTACTTCTTCGTAGAATGCAATTAAATTAGTTTCACAGGACCTATGTTTCATAAAACCATGCTGATTTTTGCTAATAATACTGTTCTTCCCAATGAACTCCCGAATACTATCCCTTAATAAGCCTTCAAATATTTTCCCAACCACAGAAGTTAAACTCACAGGTCTATAATTTCCGGGGACAGAGTTTGAACCCTTTTTGAATATAGCATGTTTTTCTTCCAATTCATTTCTTCTACTTAAAGTAATTAAGTAACAAATTAAGCAATTAAGTACTGCATAACTCCCATCATTATATATTAAACCCTGAAATATGTATATTATACTAACTCCAGCAGATGTTACAGCATAACTCTCAATATATACTGAGCCTGACAGTGGTACACAACAACTTCAGTCATTACATAATGATCCAGAGACAGACGATGGTACAGTATGACTCCTATCATATAGTTATTCATACACTGAGGGGTGCAGTATGACTCCTGTCAGTGATCCAGACACTAATGGGGGTGCAGCATAACACCTATCATTATATAGCAAGCCAGACACAAACAGTGGTACAGCATAACTCCCTTCACTATATACTGAGCCAGACATTGATGGTGGTACACCATAACTCCCATCACTGTCCACCGAGCTAGACATATATCTATAGCAATCATCATTTTTGTTTACATTTCATTGAACACTCTCACTTACACTCTCCCTCATGCTCTCTCACACTCTGACTCAGGCTCTGCCACAATCTCATTTTCTCTCACTCTCATTTATGCTCTCTAACATTGTACTCTTACATTCTCTCACATTACCACACTTTTACACACTCTCATGCTGCCTCACACTCTCACTCACACTCTCTCTCACACTCTCTCAGGCTCTCTCACTTGCTCTCACAGTCGCTCTCATCCATGCTCTTTAATATTCTCACACATTCAATCTCTCTCACGCTATTTCACACTCTCACTCACACTCTCTCACACAAGGTGTCTCACAGGTGGTCTCACTCTCTTACTCTCTCACTCTTTTGCTAACTCTCTGGTGCTCACACACTCACTTACACCCTCTCACACACTCACTCATGCTCACTCATACTATCACTCACTCTGACTCTCTTACACTCTTACTCCCTCTCCCTCCCTCCACTCTTTTCCTGCTGCACCACTTCTTATCTTGCATCATCTTCTTCTGTCTTCTTTCTGCTGTCTTCTACTACCTGGTTCTAGCTCCTCTGGCCAAGTCCTCAGAAAGCACTTCCTCAAAAGGGTGTGCATGGAGGTTCTGCCACTTTGAGGAAACATGAAAGGCATGATCAGAAACAGACGTGCATTTCATTTACAGCTTTACTGAGCCATGGAGACTCTGTAAAGCTTGTCTGAGGGCCACTGGCACCGCCAAAGTCTGTGTGGGTCAGTCAAGAGAGGTGAGAGACAAACAAACCGGAACACATGGCGTGACAAAATTTTGCCTGGACAGTGCTTCAACAATTGGGACCTTCCCTGCAAAATTGGGACAATTGACAGGTTTGAACCCCTTGAGCCCCACACTGAGCAGATTATTTATCATGCTAATGAAGTCTTATCCTCCATAAATCAGAGTATGCAGCTGGGTGATTAGCAATGGGCACTATGATAAGGAGTCTAGTAGACTGGGCAAATATAACACTAGAACTCACATAAAAGGCTAATAGTGCAGCTGCTTGGACATTATTTTATTAAAAAATCAGAACTAAAAAAAGAAAACCGCATTAAATGTTTCACATGATATTCACCACATTTTATGTCATGATTCTTTGCATTTCACTCAGATTTACTTTTTGATATGATTTTAGCATCCCAGAAAATCTTTTTTGCAAAACTATTTATACATTGATATGTGTTTTTTTTGTGTTTCTACGTATAATGCAATAATGAATTAACCAAAATATTTTAACAGTTCATTTTATATAAGAAGTTAAAAAAGCTAAAGTTAAGTGATGAAATCTTCCTTCTCCTTTTTTACACAACAACAACAGAGTTTGTAAAATGCTGGATGGAAAAGGTGCTGGGAAAAAAGGTCGCTTTCAAGGCAAAGCCAACAATATGAGTCAGAGAAGAGAAGTTCAGACTATGCTTAATGCATTTATGGATGGGTCTGGAGTAACAGAAAAGTGAGGAAGAAAGAATAAATAAGCCATAGAACAGACCACATTACCGCAGAGACTCCCTCTCATGTTGCAATCTTGCAGTGTTATGTTAAATATCATTGTCACCTGACATCCGCCAGGATGAGGATTATCTTTGTGGTTACATACATAGATGCAGCTTTAAGAATTTACTATATAAATGTGTAAATCATTGAAAATAAATAAAAACAAATATTGGGTGTCTCAGTGACAGTTTTTTATTTTTGTAGACCTTGATAAGTTTTACCAGCCTCTAGTAAATTTGGTATGTCCTCTTGTTGTGGCCTCTTGTTGTGGTAGTATTGTGGTAGTATTTCTCCTTTTAAATAAACTATCTTCCTTTACCTTGTTGATTCCCTTTAAGTATTTAAATGTTTCTATCATATCCCCCCTGTCACGTCTTTTTTCCAGGCTATATAGGTTAAGATCCTTTAACCTGTCCTGGTAAGGTTTATCTTGTAATCCATAAACCATTTTAGTAGCCCTTCTCTGCACTTTCTCCAACATTTCTATATCCTTCTGGAGATACGGTCTCCAGTACTGTACACAATACTCCAAGTGAGGTCTCACCAGTGATCTGTACAACGGCATGAGCACTTCCCTCTTTCTACTGCTAATACCTCTTGCTATACAACCAAACATTCTGCTAGCATTACCTGCTGCTCTACTGCATTGTCTGCCTACCTTTAAATCCTCAGAAATAATTACCCCTAAATCCCTTTCCTCACACGTTGAGGTTAGGACAGTATCAAATATTCAATACTCTGCCCTTGGGTTTTTATGCCCCAGGTGCATTACTTTGCATTTATCTACATTAAATGCCAATTGCCACAGCTCTGACCAGTTTTCCAGTTTACCTAGATCGTTTGCCATTTGGCTTCTTCCTCCAGGAACATCAACCCTGTTGCAAATTTTTGTGTCGTCAGCAAATAAACATACCTTTCCATCAAGACCATCTGCAATATAACTAATAAAAATATTAAAGAGAATGGGTCCAAGTACAGATCCCTGAGGTATCCCAATGGTAACAAGGCCTTGTTCTGAATATACGCCATTGACTACAACCCTCTGTTGTCTGTCACTCAGCCACTCCTTAATCCATTCAACAACATTGGGATCTAAACCCAGAGATTGCAGTTTATTTATAAGTCTTCTATGTGGGACAGTGTCAAAGGCCTTACTGAAATCCAGATACGCAATGTCTACTGCACCACCTTGATCAATTACTTTAGTCAGCCAATCAAAAAAATCAATAAGATTTGTTTGGCATGATCTTCCTGAGGAAAACCCATGTTGTTTTTGATCTTGAAACCCATGTGACTTCAGATGTTCAACAATTTTTTCCTTTAACATTGTTTCCATTAATTTCCCCACTACAGATGTAAGACTAACTGGCCTGTAGTTGCCCGACTCCTCCCTACTGACTTTTTGGGGAATGGGCACAACATTCGCTACTTTCCAATCTCCAGGGACAACTCCCATTACCAATAATTCGTTAAATATACCAGTTAACAGTTTTGCTAGTACACCCCCAAGCTCTTTTAATAACTTGGGGTGTATCCCATCAGGCCCCATCGACTTATTTGTCTTTACCTTAGACAACTGAAGTAGAACCTCTGCCTCGATAAGCTCACATATTTCAAATGATTCAGTCTTTTTTCCCAACTGAGGTCCCATTCCCTCATTTTCATCTGTAAAAACTGAACAGAAATATTCATTGAGGCAGTCAGCTAAACCTTTATCCTCTTATATATCCATATATTCCTTTTGTTTTTAGTCTAACTAATCCTTGTTTAACTTTCCTTTTCTCATTTATATATCTAAAAAATGTTTTATCTCCATTTTTTACTGAGAGGGCAATTCACTCTTCTGCATGTGATTTGGCAGCTCTTATAACTTTCTTTGCCTCTATCTGCCTAATTTTATAGATCTGTCTATCTTCCTCGTGGTTTTCTTGGCTCTCTTGTGTGCAAGACCCTCTTGTCTGCCCTTTGCTTGAGTAAATTTCTGTCACGTCTCCCTGTCTTTGTCCTGTCTTTGTCCTGTCTTTGTCCACGTGTGTTTGCTTCAGTTGTATATTCCCATCTCCCTGTGCCGCTGCCTCCCCTCCTTTTATCGTCATTCTTATTGTTATTTTTTTTTTCTTTTTTTCCCCTCTTTCTCCTCCCCCTCTCCTCCGTTCTGCCTTTCCCTCTATATCGCAGCCTGCGTTTCTTAAGCCCTGGTGGGCTTCTCGTGCTGGGTCATTATGCTGCCTCACTGTGGGTGCCCCTCGCCAGTACGGCTGTACTCCCACCACACGATATTTTTGCGAGATGCTGCTGTATGATTTTCTGTTTCTGTATGGTTTTCTGTCCCCCCTCCCTTCTTTTTTTTCTGTACCCCATTTAAATCTATAAAAATAAAGTCTGATTTACCCTAAATTAGTGAAAACATGTAAAATATTTTTATTGTCAGTAGTAATGTTATTTGTTTTTTTTTTGTTTTTTTTCAATTCACTGTTTATTGCAAATCAAATATCACAGAGCACAAAATCTCAACAGTAGTATCGTATAGTCAGGATACACATGATACACAGTCAGGAGGGGTCGTCTCCCACAGGATACAGGCTAAAAAACTGTCAGCACGGACAAAGGTGTACATTATCTAGAAAAGGCAAGGAGATCTGTGCGACATAGCAACCGTATTCGACAAACAGCGGCTGTAGGCAAAACTTCATTGGAAACAACAACAACAAAAGTACCTGGAGGAAAAGAACAGCTTAAGGGGAGGGAGTCTTGGCCGGTGTACCGGTCAATCCCACGCCACAGGTAAGTCAGGTACATAACATATCGTGTAAAAACAAACATAACATGAGTGGTAATCAAAAGAAAATTAAAAACAAAAAGTAAATGGACTGAAAACGGAGATCCGAAGTGGAGGCAAGAGACAGGGAAGGGCTCAAGGCACCAGGGAGTTCGGGCGGTCAGCAAGGGAGGCAACGTAGGTGCGCCAGTGTTCCACTGGAGTTCGACCGAATGCTAGCGGCCCCGTGAGGACCTCCATCTGGTAGATAAATTCGACACGTCGGAACCAGGCAGACATAGAGGGAGAACTGGCGGACTTCCAGGATCTAGGAAGGGTGGTGAGGGCAGCATTTATTAAATGAAATTTGATGGAGCCTTTATAGGACCTGCATGGGATAGTGTTATGGTGCAAGAGGACGGATGCCGGGGTAGCTATGAAAGACTGGTCTGCTACATCCCGGATAACTGCAGACACTGCATCCCAGAATGGCCTGATTACCGGGCATGACCACCATATATGGTAGAGGGAGCCAAGGAGGATATTGCAGCAGGTAGGGGGAATCTGGGGCAAAAACCTGTGTAGGTCGAGGGGGACCTTGTACCAGCGGGTGACGATTTTAAAGAGCGTTTCCTGCACTCTGCTGGAGACGGTCCCCTTGTGCACAATCATAAGCTTCCTCTCCCAGTCCTTGAGGGAAAAAGAGATCCCCAGGTCCCCCTCCCAGAGACTAAAGTAATATGGTTTAGTAAGTACCACTGGGGCGAGCTGGATGGTGTACAAGGCAGAGAGGACGTGTGGAGGTTCCTTGTCTGCCAGGCAAAGCTGTTCAAACGCAGTAGGGGCACGAGTCCCACGAGCAAGGGCGCCGGAGGAAGCGAGAAAATTCTTAATTTGGTGGTATAAGAAGACAGTCGGGAAGGGGTTGGTCGGGTTACCAGTCAGTTCCATCACTCACTCACTTGAGTTGCTTCTGCATTGAGATAGTCGCTTTTTCAAGTAGGCTATTTTAGTAGGAGTTAAAAAGAAACAGGAGTTGGAAAGAGAAACGGGTTCCACAAGGTACTGTATTTATACTGCTTTATATTTTTACTTTTAACTGTTTATTTTGACGGGTGTTCTTGTTTAACTGTTATTTTGTAGGTTCTCTTTTTTTTTTTTTTTTTTTTCTTATACTTGATTATGAGTATGGTTATGGGAGTTAGCAAGATTGATGATCTGACTCAATGCACATCTTGTTTCATGTATGCATTCCTCGATGAATCCGTCCAGGGTCCATACCTCTGTGGCAGGTGTGAGCAAGTGGCTTCTCTGGAATCTCATATTAGAGATCTGGAGAAGCAAATTGCAACTTTGAGAGAGATAGATAATCTTGAAAGGAGTCTGCTGCTCACTGAGCAGAGTTTAGTGGGTGCAGGTAGTGAAGAGGGAGGAGATAAGTCAGCTGGGGAACAGGCATGTAGCTGGGTCACAGTTACACGTGGTGGTAGAGGGGGAGGAAAGAGGAAAGGTTTAGCTAGTCCTGACCTTGTGCAGCCTAACAGATTTGCCCGCTTGAGTGAAGATGTTGGGTGCATCAGCTCAGGAGTAGCTATACTGGAGGAAGCTGTTCCTTCTAACAGCCGAGGGAACAGCCCCTCTAGTATGAGTGGGGTTGAGAGCGTAGGAAAGGCTAGACAGGTTGTGGTGGTAGGGGACTCTATTATTAAGAGAGTAGATAGGGTAATGTGCCGCTCTGATAAGCTCAACCGGACAGTTTGCTGTCTCCCGGGTGCTCGGGTCCGGCATGTTGCTGACAGAGTGGATGGATTATTGGGAGGGGCTGGGGAAGACCCGGCTGTCATGGTCCATATTGGTACCAATGACAAAGTCAGTGGAAAATGGAAGGTCCTAAAGAATGATTTCAGGGAATTAGGAGATAAATTGAAGAAAAGGACCTCCAAGGTAGTATTTTCAGAAATATTACCTGTGCCACGTGCAACAGTAGAAAGGCAGCGGGAGATCAGGGAGGTAAATGCGTGGCTAAAGTCATGGTGTAGGAAGGAGGGTTTTGGCTTTCTAGAGCACTGGGCTGATTTTGCGCTTGGGTACAATCTTTATAGCGGTGATGGATTGCACCTAAACGGAAGAGGGTCTGTTGTGCTAGGGGAGAGGATGGCTAGAAGGCTGGAGGAGTTTTTAAACTAGTGGTAGGGGGGGGAGATCAGAACAAGGGGGGTGGAGATGGGGGAGGGGCAAGATCAGAACAGAGGAGGTATGTATTAATAAAAATTCTCATAAAATTCAAGAGACTCAGGGTAATATTAAATGTAT
This sequence comes from Spea bombifrons, assembly GCF_027358695.1. Classification (NCBI taxonomy): domain Eukaryota; kingdom Metazoa; phylum Chordata; class Amphibia; order Anura; family Pelobatidae; genus Spea; species Spea bombifrons. The sequence goes on from NC_071099.1 coordinate 7,253,066, forward strand.
GCTTGCTAATGCAAGGAGCCTAAATAACAAAATGGGAGAACTAGAGGCAATAGCATACACTAACCAATATGATATAATAGGCATAACAGAAACATGGTGGGATGAGAGCCATGACTGGGTAGTTAACTTAAAAGGTTATACATTATATAGGAAGGACAGAAAAAGCAGGAAGGGAGGAGGAGTATGCTTGTATGTTAACAACGAACTAAAGTCAAATATTAAGCATCTTGAAGGCGACAAGGGATTTGTGGAAGCTTTATGGGAAGCTTTATGTAAGGGGCTTGCATTTTCTAAGTGACTTGCTTTCTGTAAGTGACCAGTTTGTTTGTGCACCACAGCAGCGGCAGAGAAGTGGTATTATAAGTATACCAACAGTGGGTTTGTATCTCAACCAGCAACAAGAGGGTTGAAGGGTTTGTGGTAAAAAACAAAAAAAAAAAAAAAAAAAACTGTGTTTTGCATTAACTGTTTGGTTTTTTTTCTCTCCCATTTTCTATAGTGTAATTAGTTAAGGGTGGGGTTTATAATCAATTAACTGTGTTGCTCTGTATATAAGGAAGTGGTTAAACTCACAGCTTGCTCACTGTAAGGGGCTTGCATTTTCTAAGTGACTTGCTTTCTGTAAGTGACCAGTTTGTGCACCACAGCAGTTAGTGCAACACAAGAGTGCAAGAGCAAGGAGGGTAAGTGACATAAAGCAACTGTTTAAATTCTATACTCGCGTCCCTTTATAAAGAATGAGCAAGCTTGGAGATTTCACTCAGTGCACATCATGCCATATGTATGCATGCTTGGAACAGCAGTTCCTGGGTCCATATCGCTGTGGTAAGTGTGATCAATTGGTCTCTCTGGAAGCTGAGGTTGGTGCTCTTAAGAGGCACATTGAAACACTGAGAGAGATTGACAACCTTGAGAGGAGTCTGTTGCTCACTGAGCAAAGTTTAGATGGGGCCCCTAGCAATGAGGGAGGAGATCAGTCAGAAGGGAGTCAGGCACATAGCTGGGTGACAGTAAGACGTGGTTGCAGTGGGGAAGGGAAGAGGAAGAGGCAAGCCAGCCCAGAGTCTCTCCCTCCCAACAAATTTGCCCTTTTAAGTGAGCATGTTGGGGAGGCAGACTCAGAGGTAGGCTTTGCGGAAAAAGCTGTTCTCCCTAACAGCCGGGAGAGCAGCTCATCCAATGTGCAGGGGATCCGAAAGGAAGGAAAGCCCAGGCAGGTTGTGGTGGTAGGTGATTCAATAATCAGGAAAACAGACAGGGTAATCTGTAGCTCTGATCGCAGCAACCGAATGGTTTGCTGTCTCCCGGGTGCCCGGGTTCGGCATGTTGCGGACAGAGTGGATAGATTATTGGGAGGGGCTGGTGAGGATCCAGCTGTCTTGGTGCACATTGGCACCAATGACCTAGTAAGAGGAAGATGGAGTGTCCTAAAAGATAATTTTAGGGACTTGGGTAGTAAGATTAAGAAAAGGACCTCCAAGGTAGTATTCTCAGAGATACTACCTGTGCCATGCGCTACACCAGAAAGGCAGAGGGAGATTAGGCAGCTAAATGCATGGCTGAAGTCTTGGTGTAAGAAGGAGGGCTTTGGGTTCTTAGAGCACTGGGCTGATTTTGCTTTGGGGTACAATCTCTATAGTCGTGATGGATTGCACCTAAATGCAAGAGGGTCCAATGTGCTTGGGGAGAGAATGGTTAGACGGTTGGAGGAGATTTTAAACTAGGAATGGGGGGGGAGGGAATAAATACCGGGTTAGACAGTATAGAAAGGGAAGGCGATTTACTTAGTAACCAGGTGGGTGGATCTGGGGGCTTGGTCTATAAAGATAATAGGGAGAAGCATATGTTTTGCCCCCCAAAGCAAGGACAGAAAGTGATTGCAGCATCGGTGTTAAATGACAAGCTGAAGGTCATGTCTACAAATGCTCGCAGTTTAGGGAATAAGATCCATGAACTTGTAACAGTTGTGGCAACTGAGAATGTTGATATAGTGGCTGTTACTGAGACATGGTATAATGAGAAAAATGACTGGGACATATCAATACCGGGGTACTCTTTATATAGAAAAGATAGAAAGGGCAGGAAAGGGGGAGGGGTGGCCCTATATGTGAAAAATAACATCAAATCTAACTTAATACAAGTTGGTGAAGAGAACTTAGAGTCGGTTTGGGTTACAGTACAATTTGGCAAAAGTAAAGTAACTCGCATAGGTGTGATTTATAGACCCCCAGGACAAGTAGAAGAACTCGATAATCTACTAGTGGAGGAAATAGCTAAAATGACAGTGAAGGGGGATGTTATAATCATGGGTGACTTTAATCTCCCTGATGTGAACTGGAAAACGAAAGTAGCTGGTTGTACCAGGAGTGCGGATATTCTAAACTCCTTATTGGGATTATCTTTAAAACAGGTGGTTGAGGAACCAACTCGTAAGGAGGCCACATTGGATTTAGTGTTCACAAATGGAGATTTGTTAACAGATATTTCTGTAGGTGAAAGTTTGGGATCTAGTGATCATCAGTCTGTGTGGTTTAATATACGAACAGTGACTGAGTCACACCACACAAAAACAAAAGTTTTAGATTTTAGAAAAGCTGACTTTTCTAAAATGAGAAAATGTATAGAGGAGTCATTATCAGACTGGCACAATTTAAATGGTGTTCAGGAGAAATGGGATTTTGTAAAAGCTGTTTTATGGAAGATAACAGAAAATTGTATTAGGTTGGTCAGTAAGAGTAAAAAATTAAGGAAACCGCTGTGGTACTCTGCAGAAGTGGCCAAAATCGTGAAAGACAAGAAGTTAGCCTTTAGTAGATACAAAAATACCCAAAGTGAGGAAGATAGACAGATCTATAAAATTAGGCAGAAAGAGGCAAAGAAAGTTATAAAAACTGCCAAATCACATGCAGAAGAGCGAATTGCCCTATCAGTAAAAAATGGAGATAAAACATTTTTTAGATATATAAATGAGAAAAGGAAAGTTAAACAAGGATTAGTTAGACTAAAAACAAAAGGCATATATGTAGAAGAGGATAAAGGTTTAGCTGACTGCCTCAACGAATATTTCTGTTCAGTTTTTACAGATGAGAATGATGGAATGGGACCTCAGTTGGGAAAAAAGACTGAATCATTTGAAATATGTGAGTTTATCGAGGCGGAGGTTTTACTTCAGTTGTCTAAGGTAAAGACAAATAAGTCGATGGGGCCTGATGGGATACACCCCAAGTTATTAAAAGAGCTTGGGGGTGTACTAGCAAAACCGTTAACTGATATATTTAACGAATCATTGGTAACGGGAGTTGTCCCTGGGGATTGGAAAGTAGCGAATGTTGTGCCTATACACAAAAAAGGCAGTAGGGAGGAGTCGGGCAACTACAGGCCAGTTAGTCTTACATCTGTAGTGGGAAAATTAATGGAAACCATGTTAAAGGAAAGGATTGTTGAACATCTGAAGTCACATGGCTTTCAAGATCAAAAACAACATGGGTTTTCCTCAGGAAGATCTTGCCAAACAAATCTTATTGATTTTTTTGATTGGGTGACTAAAGTAATTGATCAAGGTGGTGCAGTAGACATTGCGTATCTGGATTTCAGTAAGGCCTTTGACACTGTCCCACATAGAAGACTTATAAATAAACTGCAATCTCTGGGTTTAGATCCCAATGTTGTTGAATGGATTAAGGAGTGGCTGAGTGACAGAAAACAGAGGGTTGTAGTCAATGGCGTATATTCAGAACAAGGTCTTGTTACCAGTGGGATACCTCAGGGATCTGTACTTGGACCCATTCTCTTTAATATTTTCATTAGTGATATTGCAGATGGTGTTGATGGAAAGGTATGTTTATTTGCCGACGACACAAAAATTTGCAACAGGGTTGATGTTCCTGGAGGAAGAAGCCAAATGGCAAACGATCTAGGTAAGCTGGAAAAATGGTCAGAGCTGTGGCAATTGGCATTTAACGTGGATAAATGCAAAGTAATGCACCTGGGGCATAAAAACCCAAGGGCAGAGTATAGACTATTTGGTACTGTCCTAACCTCAACGTGTGAGGAAAGGGATTTAGGGGTAATTATTTCTGAGGATTTAAAGGTAGGCAGACAATGCAGTAGAGCAGCAGGTAATGCTAGCAGAATGCTTGGTTGTATAGCGAGAGGTATTAGCAGTAGAAAGAGGGAAGTGCTCATGCCGCTGTACAGATCACTGGTGAGACCTCACTTGGAGTATTGTGTACAGTACTGGAGACCATATCTCCAGAAGGATATAGAAATGTTGGAGAAAGTGCAGAGAAGGGCTACTAAAATGGTTTATGAATTACAAAATAAACCTTACCCGGACAGGTTAAAGGATCTTAACCTATATAGCCTGGAAAAAAGACGGGACAGGGGGGATATGATAGAAACATTTAAATACTTAAAGGGAATCAACAAAGTAAAGGAAGAAAGTTTATTTAAAAGAAGAAATAAAACCACAACAAGAGGACACAAGCATAAACTAGAGGGGCAAAGGTTTAATGGTAACATCAGAAAATATTACTTTACGGAAAGGGTAGTGGACGCATGGAATAGCCTCCCAGTGGAAGTGGTAGATGTTAATACAGTAAAGTCATTTAAGCAAGCATGGGATAGGCATAATGCCAAGCTAGATATAGGATAAGGGCAAGTACTAAAGGAGAGTACTCAGAGGTTGGGCAGACTGGATGGGCCTTCTGGCTCTTATCTGCCGTCACTTTCTATGTTTCTATGTTTCTATATCAACTTGGGGCAAAAAAAAGGAAAAGAACTACTGGTTGGGATATGTTATAAACCACCTAATGTTAATAATGATGAGGAAGAGCAGCTGTTAGAACAAATTGAGAAAGCTGCGCATCTGGGTAACGCGTTAATTATTGGAGATTTTAATTACCTGGACATAAATTGGGATAGAGAGACTAGTAGTTCTGCAAGGGGATCCAGGTTTTTGAACCTGTTAAATGACTCCTTCATGTCACAACTGGTACAAGCACCAACTAGAAAGGATACTTGTTTGGATCTGGTGATAACAAACCATGTTGATCTTGTGTCTAACATTCAAGTGGGGGAGCACTTGGGTAATAGTGATCACAATATGGTCTCTTTTGAAATAAACTCAAAAAAGAAATTGCCCATGGGGAATACTAAAACGTATAATTTTAAGAAGGCCAATTTCAATAAGATAAGAGCAGCTTTACAACTTATTGACTGGCAAAAACTCTTCAGGGATAAAAATACTGAGGAAAAATGGAGTATTTTCAAACAAATATTAGCAGGGTACACTTCTCAGTATGTACCACTAGGAAACAAATATAAAAGAAACAAATTGAAACCGATGTGGCTTAGTGGGGTCGTTAAGCAGGAAATTAACATTAAGAAAATGGCTTTTACAGCATTTAAATCAGACGAATCAGGGGCATCCTATATAAGATATAAGGAAGCCAATAAAGCATGCAAAATAGTGATTAGATGGGCTAAACTAGAAAATGAGAGGGTGATTGCCAAAGAGAGCAAAACTAACCCAAAAAAATTCTTTAAGTACATAAATTCTAAAAAAACGAAGAATGAAAACGTAGGTTCATTAATAACAGAGAGGGGAGTGTTGGTTAAGGAGGACCAGGAAAAAGCAGAAACTTTAAATAAGTATTTTTCCTCAGTATATGTTATGGAGGAACCCATGGCAATGGAGATATATAGGACCACTGAGAAAAATTTTCAGTCAAACTGTGAGTGGATGGCCCAGGACAAGGTGCTGCAGCAACTAAAGAAAATTAATGTTAACAAGGCTCCAGGGCCTGACGCTATTCACCCACGAGTACTTAAGGAGCTGTGTCAGGAAATAAGTGAACCTCTGTTTCTAATCTTTCGGGATTCTTTTCTTTCAGGAATTGTACCAGAGGATTGGAGGAAGGCAGATGTGGTTCCTATTTTCAAAAAGGGTTCCAACTCTGTGCCCGGAAATTATAGACCTGTGAGCCTAACTTCCGTTGCTGGGAAAGTATTTGAAGGGCTGTTTAGGGATAATATTCAAGAATTCCTTGGGAAGAATAGTATTATTAGCATAAATCAGCATGGTTTTATGAAACATAGGTCATGTCAAACTAATTTAATTGCATTCTACGAAGAAGTAAGTAGAAGTGTAGATCAGGGTGTTGCAGTGGATGTAATCTACTTGGATTTTGCCAAGGCGTTTGACACGGTTCCACACAATAGGTTAGTATTCAAACTGAAAGAAATTGGCCTAGATGCAAATTCTTGTTCTTGGGTAGAACATTGGCTTAGAGGTAGAGAACAGAGAGTTGTTATAAATGGTAAATTTTCAAGCTGGTCAAAAGTGGTAAGTGTTGTCCCTCAGGGTTCTGTTCTGGGACCAATTTTATTCAACATATTTATAAATGACCTGGCAGGAGGCATTGAAAGTCATGTTTCTGTGTTTGCAGATGACACAAAACTAGGTAAAGTTATACAGGGCGAGCAGGATATTACTGTGCTGCAGAGGGATCTAGATAGACTGGGGGACTGGGCACTCAAATGGCAGATGAAATTCAATGTAGATAAATGTAAAGTTATGCACTTCGGGGTAGCGAATGCACAAGCAACCTACACCCTAAACGGTAGTGAATTAGGGGTAATGACAAATGAGAAGGATTTAGGAATTGTTATAGACAACAAACTAGGCAACAATGTGCAGTGTCAGTCTGCGGTTGCTAAGGCCAGTAAGGTATTGTCGTGTATAAAAAGGGGCATCAAGTCGCGGAATAAAGATATAATTTTGCCTCTGTATAAATCAATGGTAAGGCCGCACCTTGAGTATGCTGTGCAATTTTGGGCACCTTTTCTAAAGAAGGATATCATAGCACTAGAAAGGGTGCAGAGGCGGGCTACAAAATTAATAAAAGGAATGGAGCACTATAGTTATGAAGAAAGGTTAACTAATTTAAATCTGTTTAGTTTAGAAAAACGTCGCCTCAGAGGGGATATGATAACGTTATATAAATATATTCGGGGCCAATACAAACCATTGTGTGGAAATCTGTTCATAAACAGGTCTATGCATAGGACACGTGGTCATGCATTTAGACTGGAAGAAAGGAGATTTAGACTAAAGCAGAGGAAAGGGTTTTTTACAGTAAGGACAATAAGGATGTGGAATTCTCTGCCTGCAGAGGTAGTTTTATCAGAGTCTGTACAGACATTTAAACTGCAACTGGATAGATACCTGGAAAAACATAATATTCGGGGATATAATCTTTAATTATGGGGAAACAGCTTATTGATCCAAGGAGAAATCTGACTGCCATTTTGGGGTCAAGAAGGAATTTTTTTCCCTGGTTAGTGCAAAATTGGAAAGAGCGAAGCCGGGGTTTTTTGCCTTCTTTTGGATCAAACAGCAATAAATTAACAGATATAGGAAAGGCTGAACTTGATGGACGCATGTCTTTTTTCAGCCTATGTAACTATGTAACTATGTAACGGTTTAAAAGTAGAGCCATGGGATACATGGTAGACCCAAAGTACGGAAACAGTAGGGGGCGTAAGGGACGACATACGAACGGCATCCCCCCCAGGTTCAAAGTCAGGGTGCCCTGAAATAGGAAATGGGGAGAGGGTTCCAGCAAGACACCTCCAGCGCGCACAGCCCCCATGAATGCCCTCAGTGTTGACGCAATCAGGGGATGAGGCGTGTGAACAACACACCTCTGCGGTTCAGAGATCCAGGGAAGGACACTGAGGGGTCAGGAGAGGGCCGCGGCCTCAACCTGAAGCCAAGGCCGGTTAGAGCCAACAGACCACTCCACGATGCGACGGAGGTGGGCAGCCCGCCAGTACAGCTCCAGATTGGGGAGACCCATTCCCACTGACGTCTTTGGCCTGGTCAGGTAAGATATACCGAAGAAAGGCACTGTGACACTTACGAAAGTAGGAGCGGGGGAGAAAGACGGGTAATTTCTGAAAAAGATTAAGAAAACGTGGTAAAACATTCATTTTAAGGACACTAACCCTGCCAAACCAGGACACATAGGGGAAGGCCCACTTAGTCAAGTCGGCGTGGAGGGTGGCCAAAAGGGGGTCAAAGTTCAGGGCCTTAATCTTAGTCAAGTCCGAGGGGATGAGGACGCCCAGATATTTGATAAAATCGTCCTTCCAGCGAAAGGGCATCGTGGAACGGATATGATGGGAAAGGTCCGGCGGGAGATTGGACCCTGTCACCTCGGACTTGGACAAGTTGATCTTATAGTTGGAGAGATAGTGGAAATGCTCAAGTAGGGACAACAAAGCAGAAAGAGAATGGCACGGGTCCGAGAGCGTCACGAGGATATCATCAGCAAACCGCGAGATCGCATGGGAGCGACCCGCAATCTCAATGCCTTTGATTGCTGGGTTGGATCGGACAACTGAGGCAAGTGGCTCGACCACCAGGAGGAACAAGAGGGGGGAGAAAGGACATCCCTGGCGCGTCCCATTGGAGAGGGTCACCCCACCGGACTGGAGACCATTAACCGTAACCAGAGCCGGCCTTAGGCGTTGTGGCGCCCTGTGCGGACTACTCCTCTGGCGCCCCCCTCACTATCCCCCCCTCTGCCCCTTCAAACTACCCGCCCTCTCTGCCCCTTTAAACTACCCCCCTCAAACTACCCCTCCCCTCTACCCCTTCAAACTACCCCTCCCCTCTGCCCCTTCAAACTACCCCCCCTCTGCCCCTTCAAACTACCTCCCGCTCTGCCCCTTCAAACTACCCCCCCCTCTGCCCCTTCAAACTTCCCCCCCTCTGCCCCTTCAAACTACCCCCCCCTCTGCCCCTTCAAACTACCCCCCCCCTCTGCCCCTTCAAACTACCCCCCCCTCTGCCCCTTCAAACTACCCCCCCCACTTACCTTGTTGCCGGAGTCCTGCGGTAAGAGCGGGAGGCATCCGTCTTCTCGCTCTGCCGGCATTTCATGTTGAGCGCCGGTATAGTCCGGCGCTCAACATGAGATGCTGGCACCGCGACGGAGCCACGGAGAGTAAGGGGCTCCGAGCGGTTGCCGAGAACTTCACGAGCAACCGCTCGGCGCCACTGACCGGGACTTAGATTAAAGCATCGTTTTTTTTTTTTTTTTAAACTTTATTTAACATCAATGATGTTAAATAAAGTTTAAAAAAAAAACAAAAAAAAAACGATGCTTTAAACTAAGTCCCGGTCAGGCGCCCCTGCAACCATGGCGCCCTGTGCGGTCGCACAGGTCGCACACCCCTAAGGCCGGCCCTGACCGTAACGCGGGCCATGGGGGAGGCGTACAGCGCACGGATACAGGTCAGGAACCGCGTGCCCAGACCGATACCCTCCAGGACCTTAAATAAAAAGGACCAGGAGACCCGGTCGAATGCCTTTTCGGCATCCATGGAGGCAAGAATCATCGGGGTCCGGAAATGCTGGGCATGCGCAACAATATCTATGACCCTGATCGTGTTGTCCCTCGCCTCCCTCCCCGGCACAAAGCCAACTTGGTCTGGGTGGATTAGGCCCGGCAAGAGGGGGCGAAGGCGGTTAGTGAGTGTTTTTGCAAACAGCTTGACATCTGCATTGATTAGTGAGATCTGTCTATAGCTACTGCAGAGGTCCAGATTTTTGTCAGGCTTTGGGATGACCACAATACTGGCATCGAGCGCCCGGGGGTCAAAGGGCTTGCCCCTAGCTATAGCATTAAAGTGAGTGACTAAGCGGGGGCCTAGGAGAGGGAGAAATCTCTTATAATAAACGGCAGAGAAGCCGTCCGGACCCGGGCTCTTGCCAGAGGGAGAGCTCTTGACTGCGGATTCGACCTCGGACAACGTGATCGGGTCCTCAAGGAGCTTACTGTCTTCTGCGGACAAAACCTTCTGAAGGTGCACAGCCAGGAAGTCAGCGGTGGCCCGGGCTAGGTGGGAGATTGTAGAGAGAGAGAGGAGTTATATTGCCGGAAACACTCAGCGATTTTATGAGAGTGGAAGTGCAGCTGGTTGTGGCCATCACAAATCCTGAGCAAGTAGCTCTGAGCCCTTTTCGCTTCAAGGCCCTAGCCAGCAATTTACCTGGCTTGTCCCCAGATTCGTAAAATTTATGGCGCGTCAGCAAAAAGTTGCGCTTAATACGTGTGTCCACCAGGGACGCTAGTCTCGTCTGAAGGGCAGTGAGTTGCAGGGACAGAAGGAGCGTCAATTTATGTCTCGTTTCTAGCTGTGCTATTTGTCTGGTAAGGGACAAAATGGAGTCCAAACGTATACGCTTCGCTACAGCCCCCAGCCCGATCAAATGGCCCCTCAGAACCGCCTTATGGGCCTCCCAAACAGTGGCCTCTGGTATGTCGGGGGGGATTTCTCTGCGAAGTAGGTAGAAATATGGGAGGACAGAGAGGACACATTATGAGGGTTATCTAGCAGAGTCTCATTGAGCCTCCAACTCCATTGTGGCTTAGGGAGCGAGGACAAAGAGAGAGACAGATACACCAGAGCGTGGTCACTAATAGTCGACGGGCCTATCTCAGCAGAGCGCAGGAAGGAGAGATGGAAGTGGGAGACAAAAAAGGTATCGATCCTGGAGTAGGTGGTGTGAGGTGTCGAAAAATGGGTATAGTCCCTGTCGTTCGGGTGTAAGACCCTCCAGGCATCTATAAGTTGGTTCAATTTAAAATGTTTGAGGACTTTGCGGATCATGGAATACGGGATGTGAGATCTGCCAGAGGATGTGTCAGACAGAGGGTCAAAGACCATATTGAAGTCCCCACCCAGGACAGTAATCCCCTGCTGGAAATCCGCCAGCTTGTTAAGTATGGAGATGATAAACCTACTCTGCGACATGTTAGGGGCGTAAATATTCGCCAAGGTTATTTTCTGAGACCCTATGTATCCCTTCACAAATACATAGCGTCCTTCGTCATCAGACCACTCATCTAAGGGTTGAAACCGGGCTATCTTATGGATTAGGAGGGCTACTCCCTTCGTTTTAGAGGTGGGTGAGCTGGAAAAATAGGAATGAGCGAAATTACGCTCCAGGAGCCGACTCTCAGCTCCTTGTCGAAAATGAGTCTCTTGAATAAAAGCGATATGGGTTTTAGAGGAGCGAAGGAAGGAGCAGAGTTTGGAACACTGTTCTGATTTATTCAAGCCCCTCATGTTAAGGGTAACAAAGCGTAAGTGATCAGAAGACATAATGGTGCCTGGTGGATAATGGGAACGAGGGATAGAATCACAACGAATCAATCAGTCCAAAAACAGAAAAAAAAACAAATAAACCAATAAAACAAATAAGTGTGTAAAGTGTAGTGTGTGAGTCTTGAATAGACTGTAAATCAGTCCAATGCAGCGACACAGAGTGTCAGGAGCGTGTGAGCTGTGGGACTCGCAAAACAAGGTAAGGGGGAGAGAGTGGAAAGGGGTGAAAGAGCAAAAAGAAATAGGTGGGAGAGTAGGGAAAGAAAAGGAGAGCAACTACATCGCCGTCCGCCTAGGAAAGCAGAAAGCTTTCCACAGTCCCGAAAGGATGGGGAGACAGGGCAAGGAGGTATTGTGTACCCAGAGGGGATCTCCAGGGGCAGAGCCCCGGCAAGGGGACTGAGGCTGGCGGCCTCGTCTGAGAGGGAGGTAAAGGCGCGGCCCTACCTACAGTGGTCTCGGAGTACTCAACAAAAATCATAATCTGAACAAAAACACAGCAGGTGCAGTAGAAATAAAAATAAACATAAGTACAGAATTATGGCCCCAGGTATGTGTAGAGTGTGTGCAGTGTAGGGGCAGAGTCAGACAGGGGCCAGTCCCACGCCACAGTAGGTCAGGGATGGGAGCACAAAAACGAACTGCCCAGAAGAGGTATGTCAGTGAGCATGCAGGCCCTAGGCACAGGACATGGACCCAGGCTCATGTAATGTGCGTACATGGTTAGAGGAGACCAACAGGGTATAAGATCTAGAAACCAGGGCCACCAGCGGTCATTGGTATGTCCAACGTGTGCGAGGTGAAGCGTGTGTGAGTGGGTGCAAGGAGGTCAGTATTGAAAACATAATAAAAAAAACGTGAGAGGCGCAAACCACATAAAAAAAACATACCAAAAAACAGAACATAATACCCGATCAGAGGTGTACAAGTCCCGGACTATGGAGATGATGAAGAGCAGGCTTGGGCCCTCGGAAAGGCAGGTAAAGTCCAGCAGGTAGGTGACCATAACCAGGCCAGAGGCGATGACATCCACACCGGGAGATGGAACATTGAGGGCGGTGAAGAAGGTTGAATCAGCCGGTGGTCGGCGCAGTAGAAGGAGCGCGTCGGGACCTCTTCCTTCGGTTGGTGTGCGGGATCCAGGAACCGGCTGGGTCGGAGAGAGGTTGCAGAGTCGGCGGAGCAGCCTCCCAGTCAGGGACATCAATGGGTGGCAAGTCCAGCTCCTCCAGGAAGAACATTAATTCTCCGGGGTGTCACAGAGTGGAGGTGTCCCCATTATGTCTCGCCATGAGCACAAATGGAAAACCCCATTGGTAGGGGATACCAGCATCACGAAGTGCTGAAGTGACGGGTTGCAGTGCCCTCCGCTTCTGGAGGGTAAGTGGAGACAAATCTTGGAAGACAGAGATCTTCTCCCCTTCAATTTCCACGGTACCAGCCGAGCGGCAAGCCTTGAGAATCGACTCCTTGACCGTATACTCGTGCAGGCAACAAACCACGTCTCTTGGTGGGGAAGACGGGGAGCCCCGTGGGCGAAGAGCACGGTGGGCGTGGTCGAAATGGATGGGAGAGTCGTCCGGTAGGTTAAGCAGCGAGTTGAATATGGTCTGCAAGGTGGAACGGATTTTCTCCGGCGGTATCGATTCAGCCAAGCCACGCACCCGGAGGTTGTTTCTTCTGCCCTGATTATCGAGGTCTTCAAGTTGCCGCCTCAGCTGCTGTAATGAGTCCGTGTGTGTGTGCAGGGTGGAAGAGAGGTGATTAATCCTCTCACATGTAGTCGAGTGGCCTTCCTCCAGCGTCACCACGTGGTCTCCTATCTGTTTCAGGTCATGCTTGATATCCACGAGGTTGGCCTTAACTCCATGGAGAGCATGCTCTAAGGAATCAATGACAGCTGCGAGGTCTGCCTTCGTCGGGAGCGACTTGAGGGCCTCCCTCCACGAGGAATCAGAGGAGGACAAGGAAGGTAAGCCCGGTTCTGGATCCGAGAGGCCCATCTCCGAGCAATCGCTGGCCTGACTAGCAGACGAGGGCGCCATCTTGGCCTCCGAGTCCCGCGAATCTTGGTCGGGCGTGCCGTGAAAGTAGGACCGCACGGAAGGATTCGAAGGCTTATCTCGGGTCCCTAGCGATCTGGGGGTACCCCCGACATGATTAGTCTCCCCCATTGTCGGGATAGAGCGGAACGAAGCGTAAATTGAGGCGGACGGCGAGCAGAGCTAAAGGCTCCGCCCCCGAAAATCTAGTAATGTTATTTGAGAATCCTTTACCACACTTCTCCCTAATGGTCAGGTGAAGGCTCATGTTTCAGTTGGTTAGCTGGTAGACAACAGGGAAAGAGCAGATATTGAATGCTGTATATAAAATTTGATGTTGGCGTATTGTTTGAATTTGATGGAGAAAAACAGTAGAAAAGGCATAACATTTGTTCCAAAATAAATAAAAAGTAACTAAGACTCAGACTCCATATACTGGACTGAATGCCAAAGAATACTCGCTTTTTAGCTCACTACAGTGTATACCTGTAGGCCATTACAGATGCTAAATTGTGTGATGCAGTTGAAAAAAGCTGCTAGTTCTCATCATTCCCGGCAGGGCAAAGATAAAAAGAAAATAGTTTGGTTAAGTCTTATTTACTAATAGGAAATAAATATAGATAAACTAAATATAAGGAAAAAATATACTCTCCTTCAACAAAACTCCCAATAATGTATGTAAGGAAAGAGTATATCACCAATATATGGCTAATATTGTTTTATATATATATAAAAAAAATCTTTCAATACACTGACACTTAATGTATGCACTGGGAGTCCACTCAAGTGCAGAAGCAAATTCAATGATATAGATTATCAGTGCACCTCAACTTATGAAGTAAGAGTGAGGGTTTCATAGCAAATGGAACATCCATTTAACCCCTTAACGGCAAAGGCCGTACATGTACGGGCTTGCAGTGCAATGTGTTAACGGCAAAGCGCGTACATGTACGGGCTGCTGTTAAACAGCTGCATCGCCGCGATCAGCAGCTTTGCAGCATCCACGGAAGCCTCACATATACCTGTATCCCTCACCTGTAGTAAAATCTCAATCAAGACCTTTTAATCAAAAGCGCACCGTGACAAGAAGCAAAAAGAGATTTCTTTTGATACCGTTATTTGATCATATTATCTTATTTACTACAAAAAAATATTGTGAAAAATAGAAACAGAGGCCTCGCGCCCCCACCACAGGACTGCACGGTATGTGACCTACAAAGGGGGGTAGGGAGAGAAGGGGGGGTAGTGAGAAGGGAGGTAGGGAGAGGGTAGATAGTGAGAATGCGGTAGGGAGAGGGTAGACAGTGAGAAGGGGGAGAGGGTAGATAGCGAGAAGAGAGGGTAGATAGTGAGAGGAGGTGGGGAGAGGGTACATAGTGAGAAGAGAGGGTAGATAGTGATAATGGGGGGTAGGAAGAGGGTAGATAGTGAGAATGGGGGGTAGGGAGAGGGTAGATAGTGAGAAGGGAGGGAGAGGGGGTAGATAGTGTGAGATGGGGGGTAGATTGGGTTGAGGTGGGGGGGCCCTTAACAGATTCTGCACCGGGACCCTGAGGCTTCTAGTTATGCCCCTGGAAATACCCAAAGTATTTATGTGTTTCAGCTCTTTTTCCAAGTTATAGGGCAATAAGTACAAGCAGTGTTTTGCTATTTCAAAACCATTTTTTCAAACATTATCCTGTTTACCAGGGTAAACAAAATTTGTAAAAGCAGGAGGGGAACAATGGAGGGGAACTGCATTATTATTATTATTATTTATTGTTTAATATAGTGCCATCAAATTCCGTAGCGCTGTACAATGGGTAGACAGGACATAACAAGTTGTATGTAGCATAACAAATTGATTAACAGAGACAACCGATGAGGAGGGCCCTGCTCAAACGAGCTTACAGTCTAGAGGGAGTTGGGTTGTATTATTGGGGATAGACCAGCCACACTGGTAAAAGTATTGCAGGAGAGGGAGTAGAAAAGGTGAGCTAAAGGAGTATAGGAGGACGTTAGTGTGCTATGTTGTAAGCATCGTTAAAGAAGTGGGTCTTGAGGGAAGGAATAAAGGCAGGTGGAGAGACGGATATACTGGGGGAGGGCATTCCAGAGGATAGGGGCAGCCCTTGAGAAATCTTGTAAGCGGGCATGAGAGCTAGAAATCAGAGGAGAGGATAGAAGCGATCACTGGATGAGCGGAGAGACCGGTTAGGAGTGTATTTAGAGATGAGAGAGGAGATATATGGAGGGGAGCTGCTGTGAAGGGCTTTGAAAGTAAGAGTGAGGATTTTGAAATGAATCCTGAAGCGCGCAGGCAGCCAGTGAAGATACTGACAGAGGGGAGAATGTTAGTAAAGCGATGTGTGAGGAAGATAAGTCTGGCAGCAGCATTCATGGTGGATTGTAGAGGGGTGAGACAGTTAAGAGGGAGACCGGCTAAGATAGAGTTACAGTAGTCAAGACGGGAGATAATCAGGGCATGGACAAAAGCCTTAGTTGCATGCTGTGTTAGGAAGGGATGGATGCGAGCAATGTTTTTAAGATGAAGGCAACAGTTTTTAGAGACAGACTGAATATGGGGTGTGAACGAAAGGTCGGAGTCAAGGGTGACACCAAGACAGTGTGCATGAGTAGATGGGGAGATGATGGCACCATTAACATTGAGAGAGATAGATGGGGGAATCTTAGCATTGGAGGGAGGGAAGATGAGGAGTTCAGCTTTGGAGAGGTTGAGTTTCAAGAAACGTTCAGACATCCAGGTAGAGACAGATGCAAGGCAGTTAGTTACATGATCTAAGACAGAGGGAGAGAGATCAGGGGAGGATAGATAGATCTGGGTGTCATCAGCGTACAGGTGGTATTGAAAGCCAAGGGATGAAATCAGTTTGCCAAGGGAGGAAGTGTAAAGAGGGAACAGAAGGTGTCCTAAAACTGAGCCTTGGGGTCCCCCAACTGAGAGAGGGAGGGGAAGTGTTAGTAGAGACAGAGACACTGAAGGTATGATCAGAGAGGTAGGAAGTGAGCCATGAGAGAGCAGTATCACAGAGGCCAAGATCATAAAGCATTTGAAGGAGAAGAGGGTGGTCTACAGTGTCAAAAGGAGCAGAAAGGCCCAGTAGGATTAGCATGGAGCAGTGGCCCTTGGATTTAGCAGTGAGTAAGTCGTTATTAAGGGCGGTCTCAGTAGAGTGTTGAGGGCGAAAACCAGATTGAAGAGGGTCAAGCAGGAAGTTGGAGTCTAGAAACTTAGTTAGTTGTATATAAACAATTCTTTCAAGTAGCTTTGCGGTAAAAGGAAGCAGAGGGATATGGGACGGTAGTTGGAGAGACCAGTCGGACTTTTTCAAGATAGGAGTAATGGTAGCATGCTTGAAGGACGATGGGACAGATCCAGTAGTGAGGGAGAGGTTGAAGATATGGGGTAGAGTAGGGACAAGGGTAGATGAAAGAGACTGGGTGAGATGGGAAGGGATGGGGTCAAGGGGGCATGTGGTTGGACAAGAGAAAAAAAGAAGAGCATGTACATCCTCTTCAGTGACAGCAGAGAAATGAGTTAATGTAGTGAGGGGAGAATAGGTCAGTGGGAAGAGGGGTGCGTAGTCAGAGGGAGGTGACTGTGCAGATATGTCATCTCTGATAGTTTGAATTTTAATATTGAAGAATGTGGCAAAGTCAGATGCATTAAGGTTAGTGGAAGGGGTAGTAGGGATTGGTCGAAGCAGGGAATTGAAAGTATTAAAGAGTGGTTTAGGGTTGTGGGACAGGGAGGAGATGAGGGAGGTGGAATAGGTTTCTTTAGCAAGGTTAAGAGCAGAGTAGTAGGAACGTAGCATAAATTTATAGTGCAGAAAGTCAGACATGGAATTAGATTTTCGCCAGCTACGTTCGGCAGTGCGGGAACATCGTGGTAGGTGTCGGGTTACAGTCGTGTGCCAGGGTTGGAAATGTGAAAGAGCAGATATGAGAGTGGCGTTATAGACAGAGGTAGCGTTGTTATGGCATGACATGTTTGAGATTGGAGAGAGTAAATTGATTGATAAGTCCTGAAGGTTAATAGAGCTGAGGTCTCTGGTTAGGCGGGGTTGGGGTGCAAGGGGGCGAGTATGAGGCAAGATTAGAGAGCAGGAAAGGAAGTGGTGGTCAGAGAGGGGGGATTTGAAAGGTTAGTAAGAGAGCACATGCTAGAAAAAATAAGGTCCAGGGTGTTACCATCATCATGCATAGGGGAGTTAATGTGTTGTTGGAGATCAAAAGAGGAGGTGATAGAAAGAAATTTTGAAGCCATGGACTCAATGGGGTGTCAACTGGGATGTTGAAATCCCCAAGGATAACAGAAGGAACATCAGAGAAGAGGAAGAGAGGGAGCCATGAGGAGAAGTGATCAAGAAAGATGTTAGCCGGGCCAGGGGGGCGATATATAACAGCAATGCGTATGGAGATGAGATGAAATAGTCGGATAGCATGGACTTCGAATGAGGAGAAAGGGAGTGATGGGGCAGAGGGAATAGGTTGAAAAATACAAGTAGGGGAGAGTAGGAAGCCTACCCCTCCACCCTTCTTGTTATCAGGTCTGGGAGTGTGAGTGAGGTGTAGGCCACCATAGGAGAGAGCAGCAGGAGAAGCAGTGTTAGAAGAGGTTAGCCAGGTTTTAGTTAGAGCAAGAAGGTGTAAGGAACTAGAGACAAGGTGGTCATGTAGGGCTGTTAGTTTGTTACAGACAGAACTTGCATTCCAGAGAGCAAAGGTAAATGTGGGATAGGAAGAGCGGCAGGGTATGTGGACAAGATTATTTAGGTTTCTGGAATGTTGACTGGGAGAGGATGAGGACGAGAGCACCAAAGGAGGCCCAGGGTTTGGGGAGATATCCCCAGCAGCTAGAAGAAGTAGAATGGAGAGTGAGAGGAGGTGAGAATAGGACTTGTGTGAGTGGAGGGATTTCTGGGGGTGAGGGGAGG
The DNA here is from genome assembly GCF_027358695.1 of Spea bombifrons. NCBI lineage: Eukaryota > Metazoa > Chordata > Amphibia > Anura > Pelobatidae > Spea > Spea bombifrons. Next base: position 7,271,229 of record NC_071099.1, read on the forward strand.
TGACGTTGAGAAGTGCTTGGGATGAGAGAACGGAGTAATGAAGGTGCAATGCAGACATAGTGTGGGGTAGCTGGTGGCAGGAGAGAGATAATGATTTTACAAACAATAGAGGAAAGAGAAAGGAGGAACCAGAGGATTCTGAACATGGTAATTGGGGATGAATGGTAATGGAAATGGAGTGGAAGTGGAGCATGCACAGTGCGCATTAGGTAGCACTAGACTGTTCTGTGGAATATTGCTTGCAGGGTGTCTTCCTGGACTTCTCTGTCGTTTCTTGTTGTCCCTGCTTGGTGAACTCCCTTGGTGAACTCCCAGATAGTGGCACTTAGTAAAAAATTGGCACTTGGATGGAAAGTGGCACACAGATGGAATGTGGCCTGTGCCTCTAAGGCACATGTTTTTATGATTGTATTTGAATATTATGTATGTGTTCTCTTATACCAGGGGTGTCCAAGTTTTTTTCTGCAGCGGGCCACTTCATCACAAATGTATGTGTGCTTGGGCCGCGCACATTTTTCAGAGAAAATATGGCCTTTTAGCCATAATGCATATTCATACAGGGTTAATTTGGCGATAATGGAAAAAAGCAGTGGAAAAAATTCTATCAATACTAAATTACTTAAACAGTAAAACAAAGTCAGTCCACAAACCATTTAAAACAAGTTTAGCCAAATAAAACTGCACAGGGCTGGAGCACACTGTGAGTACAAGCACACTGTGGGTACAAGATGGCTGATGCACACTGAGTTGATCAGGGCCAGATTAAGAGCATCATGGGCCTGGTGCTGAAGATTTTGGTGGCCATTGTCAGGAGCAAGCCAAGAGGGACGTCAGAGAAAGCCAGGTCACGCCCAGGTAATCAGGAACACAGAATAATGAACTTCCCGTCAGAAACAACACAAGGGTACGAAGGAAGTGAACCTTTCTTGCTTAAATAGCCTGAAGGACAGTAGCTGTGGTAACCCTGACAGGCCTTCAGCTGAGTAACTCTGGTAGTAAGTAGAAACAGCCAAACCATAACACCACGGCACCCAGGTTGCATCCACAGGACTTGCCGCAACTGTCACGTCCGACCACACTAGAGGTACTCACAGCGGACGTTCTTCTGCCCAGAATACCTATACCAAGAGAGAGGCCCTTAGTAGAAATAATCCAGGACTTAGATGATCCCAACAGCAAGGAGGCCTTAGTGCTGGCAGGTAATATAGGTACTGAGTCAATGTAGCAAGGTAGAGGTTATGCTGCCTGTGGATACACACAGGCAGCATAGCACGGTAGGGGTTAACGCAAGCAGGTAGGTCAGGATAGCCAGGTCGGTACACAAAGCGGGTAGTCGTTCAAGCCAGGGGTGAAAACACTAAGCAGGAATGATACACGAATGATACAGGCAGAAGTGCAGAGTTACAAAGCAGAGAATAGTCAGGCAGGCAAAGGGTAAAAATATCCGAGATCAAGTACGCAGGCAACTATACGCAGAAATGGATCACAACAGGGTGCCAGAGAGAAGCATTTCTGGATTTTTAAATCCAGCCCCTGCTCTGGACCCCGCCTCCTAACCTACATCATGGCCGCACCTCTAGCCGTCTATCAAAAACATGGGTCCAGCTTTGCGACACAGCCGTGCCCCCGTGTTCCTGCTGCCGGATTCAAGCGTCAAGAGGATGGGTAAGTCTCTTCTTCTGGGGATCCCTGTGCTGACGGGTAGCTCTTTGCTGATCAGTTGTGGGACCCCCAGGCATGTCCTCCTGCCTCCTGTGCCGGCGGGTACCACGAGTGTGTATAAGCTCGCTGGTGACAGGACCTGAAACCGTGATATTACCCCCTCCATACTTCCTATGGAAAGTTTTGAGCAACGTAGGAGCATGTAGATCTTTTGAAGGAACCCATGACCTTTCCTCACCACCATAACCTTTCCAGTGTACCATGTACTTTATAGAATTTCTAACTTTCTTAGAATCAAGGATGGAGTGGACTTCATACTCAACATGTGAATTGACCATCACGGATCCAGGTCAAGGAGTATATTTGGTGAACCAGTTGCAGGTAAGGGTTTTAAGCAAAGAAACATGAAAGGCTCGAGGTATCCTAAGGGAGGAGGGAAGGAGTTGTTCATACATGACAGGGTTAATCTTACAAAGAATGCGAAAAGGGCCTATATATCGAGGTGCGAGCTTCATGGAGGGAACTTTAATGTTCTTGGTGGATAGCCATTTGCGATGACGATCAGATGACTGCTTGTAGATGATAGCTGCTTTGGATAAGGACGGGCGGACCTTGTCCCAGACTGCCGGTAATTGCTTCACGTAGTGATCTACAGCGGGGACGGGGGGGCATACTAATTAGGTAGAGATGAAGGGTGATAACCATAATTGTAGGAAAAAGGGGATAATTTAGAGGCTTCATGTATAGTGTTGTGTAGTATATACTTCTCCTCTCTCAAACCAATACTGCCAATTGATATGCGTGGGGAATAATCCGCTCTGCGTTGCGTTTTAATGATAAATGTAATAGCCTTTTTACCTCCTCCAAGAACTAACATATAACCGTATCCCCCTTTTCCAGATAATATACTACCTGATATTACAATAAAACAGCCAACCCAAGATTCTTAACAGAGAGAGCTTTAATTAGAATCTGCCCAGATTAATGTTACAGCAAAGACAAAACCAGAGTTACAGTGATATACAGATGACAATCATTCATACCAATCACAAACATCCCATCTATCTAATATCTTCTGCTAAGTGTGTATGCTGTGTGGGTGATGTGCAAAGGGTGAGACTCACCAATCTAGTCTTTTAATGTGTGTTTCTACTATGTCTTTTAAAGGGATTTCTCTATTGATGTGTAAATGAGGTCCCTGTCCTCTGTTCCCAAGACCCCACCGTGTGATGTTATTGACTTGCTATGTTTCCCATGCCTATGTCCAGGTGATGCATTTCCTTTCTTCCCTAAATAGTATGTAGGTGTGATATCTTCTTACAGCTGTCTTTCCTCTTACTTCCCCCCTAAGTGGCTTGCAGCTATCATACATACATATATACACACAAACAATCAAGCACATGTTAATTACAAATATACATACTTTGTATTTACCCCAACATGTTGTTCCTGGCAAACTCAGCACAGGGCAGAAGCTGAGTCCAATTGTTTTGATGATCGTTCACAAACAAGCGAAGACATTGTTCCAAAGATTGATTGGCTCTCTCCGATATGCCATTGGTTTGGGGATGATATGCCAAGGAAATATGCCAGAGATATTCCTAAGGAGTTGCAGAGGGTCTTGCCAAAATAAGCCCGTAAATTGAACCACTCGGTCAGACACTACTTGCTGGGAAATACCATGCAAACAAATTATGTCTTTCATAAACACTGGAGCTAATTCAGGAGCAGAGGGTAACTTAGGGAGAGGAAAAAAATGAGCCATCTTGGAGAATTGGTCTACAACGGTGTTACCTTCCGATGGAGGAAGTTCCACGATGAAATCCATGGCTAAATGAGTCCAGGGAGGGAGAGGAATGGGTAACTGAAGAAGTAAACTCATGGGTCTAGAATGTGAACATTTAGCAATGGCACAGGCTCCCAGGAAGTGACAAAATCATTACAATCTCCATTCATCACTGGCCACCAAAATTGTCTACTTAAAATTTCTTTAGTGCGACGAGCACTAGGGTGTCCTGCGGGTTGCACGTGTGAGCCCAGGCCAAAACATTGCCCCTTTCAGATTCTGGGTACCAATAGGCCATTTACTATGGACAGGGACCTTTACTTGAGCTTTTAGAATGCGAGAGAACAATGGTGAGTATAATTGAGTGGTGATCGTAGCAATAATCTGTGAGGGAGGTATAATGGGTTCTGGATCAGGTTTATCATCAGTATCGGTACACATTGCACGGCCCCAACCCTGACCTCCGAGGCATCCACTTCCAGGCCCGGGCTGGCCATCGGGCACACCGGATTGACTTAGGGGCTAATGGAGCTGCAGCTCCAGGCTCCTACCTTAGAATAGGCCCAGTCAGGACCGGACTGACTGGGCCTATGCGGCCGTCCTTAACGCAGGGCAAAAGGGGCACCTGCCCTTAAGCCCGCAGCAACTGCGACCAGGCCCGCAACTCTAGCAGCGGGCCTGCTACTTACCTGGCAGACGCGCGCGAGCAGCGTCTATTCTACCGCCAGGGGGACGCAGGAATCCAACGGAGTCATGTGACTACGTCACATACGTCACATGACCCTGCTGCGCGTCTGCTTCCCCTGTGCAGATCTGCGGAAGTCTGCGAGCGGCGCGTACATCATCAATTCAGGTAAGGGGTTGAGGGAGGCTGTATGGAGTATTTGAGATTGAATGAAAGAGTGAATTAATGAGTATCTGTGAAGGAGTGAGTGAATGAATGCTTGTGAATGATTATATGTAAATGAGTATCTGAATGAGGGAATTAATGAGTATCTGAATGAGGGAATTAATGAGTATCAATGTATGAATGAATATATGAATGAGTGAATGATTATCTGTGAATTAGTTTATAAATATTTGTGAACGGGTGAATGAATATGTGTGTGTGTGTGATAGCATGGATGTGTAAAGGGGGGGGCAAAGATGCCACAGGCAGGCTGTTTTGGTGGCAAAGATGCCACAGGCAGGTTGTTTTGGTGGCAAAGTTGCCACAGGCAAGCTGTTTTGGGGGCAAAGATGCCACAGGCAGGCTGAGTGAAACTGTCCGTGGAAACCCTCCGGATGCGGTTGTCAGTATGGCAAAGCCTGTCCTGGTGATTGTGATTGAGTGTCAGTGTGGCAGAGCCTGTCCTGTTGTGCGTGTGTTTGGGTGTCAGTGTGGCAGAGCCTGTCCTGGTGTGTGTGTTTGGGTGTCGGTGTGGCAGAGCCTGTCCTGGTGTGTGTTTGTGTATGGGTGTTGGTGTGACAGAGCCTGTCCTGGTGTGTGTGTTTGGGTGTCGGTGTGCCTGTCCAGAACCTGTCCTGGTGTGTGTGTGTTCGGGTGTCAGTGTGGCAGAGCCTGTCCTAGTGTGTGTGTTCGGATGTCAGTGTGGCAGAGCCTGTCCTGGGGTGTGTGTTTGGGTGTTGGTGTGGCAGAGCCTGTCCTGGTGTGTGTACGAACACAGAAAAGAACCCCAGCACTCCAATCAGCTTCCAATCCTTAGGTTACTTTATTCAAAGAAAGCAAAACAAAAAAGCAACGTTCCGGCCAAACTTTGCTATTTTTGTTATGCTTTCTGTTTTTGTTTTGCCCTTTTTTCCTGCTAGCTCCCAGCTTCCTGGGAGTTGAGTGCTGAACTATTTCTTCTTTTTTTAACTGTCCTGGTGTGTGTGTGTTTTGATGTCGCTGTGGCAGAGCCTGTCCTGGTGTGTGTTTGGGTGTCGGTGTGGCAGAGCCTGTCCTGGTGTGTGTGTCTTTGGGTGTTGGTGTGGAAAAGCCTGTCCTGGTGTGGGTGTTTGGTTATCTGTTTCCTTAATTTACAATAGGAACTATTTAATTTTTCCTTATCCAGAGATAAAATGCCCTCCTGAATTTGTAGTAGGACAAAACATTCAAGGCCCTGAAATCATTTAGTGGAAAAGATAGTTATTAGATAGAGGTATTGTGTTATTTACTCTATAATATTTATTTAAAGGATTAGTTGTACTAAATTGTGGCTTCAGGCTTCCCATGTTGAATGACCAAGTATTATGTATATGTATGTATATATGTTTTTTCATAAAAATGGACTGCTCAGTCTGAAATGCCTGAGCCTATTTTTTGTCCCAGTCCAGGCCTGTCCACTTCTATAACAAAAGGCTTGGTTACGTCAGGGTGTCTTAATACTGGAGCTGTAGCAAAGGCCTTCTTAAGGTTAAAGAGGCTTTAACGCATGGGGCTGAGGCCAATACAAACAATATGAACATGTTTGGGATGGGATGGGACTGCAGATGAGGCGAGTGTATCAGGAAGTCATCCAAGTATACTATGAGGAAATGCAATGATATATCATGGAAAATATTATTGATGAATTCCTGAAATACGGCAGGAGCATTACATAGCCCAAAGGACATGACAGTATACTCGTAATGTTACATTCTGATATTGAAGGTGGTCTTCCATTCATCCCCTTTATGGATACGTATCATAAGCTCCACCGAGGTCCAACTTGGTAGAACCCCCGTGGATGATATAATAATTCTGGTATGAGTGGAAGTGGATATTTGTTCTTAATGGTTATTAGATTCAACCCACGATGGTCAATGCAGGGTCTCAATCCACCATCTTTCCCCACTGGGGAAATAGATTTGCGAATTAATCCCCTTTTTAAATTATCTTTAATGTATTCTTCTAATGCTTGAGATTCAGGTAAAGATTTTGGATTAATTCATCCTCGAGGAGGTAAAGTGCCAGGTAAGAGTTCAATCAGGCAGTCATAGGGTCTATCGGTGTCAGGATTCCACTCTTTATTTGTGTATTCATGTCATATCTTTGGCAGCCTCTAGAGGCCGCCTGTCTGGTCACAGCACTGTGTGGGCTAACAACCTGACCAGCTGCATCTGCTCCCCTGGGACTCTCCTCCTGGATTCCGGTTCCCTGTCTGAGGACCTTCCAGCCGTGTGTCCAGTTCCCTTTCTGAGGACCTTCCAGCCGTGTGTCTGGTTCCCTGTCTGAGGACTTTCCAGCCATGTTCCTTCTGTGTTCCTTTCCAGCCACAGCACCCTGTTAAGAGACTTGCAGCCTGTATATACCTATATACCTATATACCTGTCTTGTCTGCTTCTCCAATACAGACCATATCTTATTACATTTCAGCCTGTGGTGTGTTTCATTTTGCCTCTGTACCTTCCTTCTGGTAATAATGCATTGTGAGGTACAAACTGAGCCTCTGGTATCCCCTGTAACTGGGCTACTACCTGACCTACTTACCCGAGCCCTGACAATGGGGAGGTCATACCTGTTTCTTGTCGAAAAAATCTTGATATTCTAGATATGCCCAGGGCACCAGTGAAGCTGATATTAAAGAAATAGAGGTATTCTTTCTTATAACGTTTGAAAGACATCGCTTATGACAAGTAGGACCCCATCCTAGGATGTCACCCGAATGGCAGTTGATAGAGGGGTTTTGCGACCGGAGCCAGGGAAGCCCTAAGATAATAGGACAAGTAGGGGACGAAATGACATGGAATTAAACAGACTCTTGATGAAATAGCCCCACCGATAGCAGTAATGGAAAGGATTGCTTGTCAATGAAGGAGCCGGCAGCCCCTGAGTCTAACATAGCCAACGTGGAAACCACACCACTCCAGGGAGATTGGTATAAGAAAACAGTCTTTGAAGTTAGGAGCTATTGGATGATCACCCAGACAAGGCTCCTTTACTTGGACTGGGCACAGAAGTTTTCTGCTTTATTAGGACATGACCGAACAAAAAGTCCTTCAGCCCTTCAGCGAGATTTTTCTACTAGAGACATAGTTACATAGTTACATAGGCTGAAAAAAGACATGCATCCATCTAGTTCAGCCTTTCCTATATTGGTTAATTTGTTGCTGTTGATCCAAAAGAAGGCAAAAAACCCCAGTTTGACTCTTTCCAATTTTGCACTAACCAGGGAAAAAATTCCTTCTTGAATCCAAAAGGGCAGTGAGATTTCTCCTTGGATCAATAAGCTGTTTCCCCATAATTAAAGATTATATCCCCGAATATTATGTTTTTCCAAGTATACATCTAGTTGCTGTTTAAATGTCTGTACAGACTCAGATAAAACTACCTCTGCAGGCAGAGAATTCCACATCCTTATTGTCCTTACTGTAAAAAACCCTTTCCTCTGCTTTAGACTAAATCTCCTTTCTTCCAGTCTAAACGCATGACCACGTCTCCTATGCATAGTCCTGTTTATGAACAGATTTCCACACAATGGTTTGTATTGGCCCCGAATATATTTATATAACGTTATCATATCCCCTCTGAGGCGCCGTTTTTCTAAACTAAACAGATTTAAATTTGTTAACCTTTCTTCATAACTAACGTGCTCCATTCCTTTCATTAATTTTGTAGCCCGCCTCTGCACCCTTTCTAGTGCTATGATATCCTTCTTTAGAATAGGTGCCCAAAATTGCACAGCATATTGAAGGTGTGGCCTTACCAAAATTATATTTTTATAATTATAAATTATATTTTTATCTTGCGAATTGATGCCCCTTTTTATACACGACAATACCTTACTGGCCTTAGCAACTGCTGACTGACATTGCACATTGTTGCCTAGTTGTTTGTCTATAACAATTCCCAAATCCTTCTCATTTGTCGTAACCCCTAATTCACTACCGTTTACGGTGTAGGTTGCTTGTGCATTCCCTACCCCAAAGTGCATAATTTTACATTTATCTACATTGAATTTCATCTGCCATTTGTGTGCCCAGTCCCCCATTCTATCTAGATCCCTCTGCAGCACTGTAATATCCTGCTCGCACTGTATTACTTTACCTAGTTTAGTGTCATCCGCAAAAACACAGAAACATGACTTTCAACGCCTATTGCCAGGTCATTTATAAATATGTTGAATAAAATTGGTCCCAGAACAGAACCCTGAGGGACACCACTTACCACTTTTGACCAGCTTGAAAAATTACCATTTATAACAACTCTCTGTTCTCTATCTCTAAGCCAATGTTCTACCCAAGCACAAGAATTTGCATCTAGACCAATTTCTTTTTGAATACTAACCTATTGTGTGGAACCGTGTCAAACGCCTTGGCAAAATCCAAGTAGATTACATCCACTGCAACACCCTGATCTATACTTCTTCTTACTTCTTCGTAGAATGCAATTAAATTAGTTTGACAGGACCTATGTTTCATAAAACCATGCTGATTTTTGCTAATAATACTGTTCTTCCCAATGAATTCTTGAATATTATCCCTAAACAGATTAGAAACAGAGGTTCGCTTATTTCCTGACTCAGCTCCTTAAGTACTCGTGGGTGAACACTGTCAGGCCCCAGAGCTTTGTTAACATTAACTTACTTTAGTTGGTGCAGCACCTTGTCCTGAGCCATCCAATCACAGTTTGACTGAAAAACAATTTCAGTAGTCATATGTATACCCATTGCCATAGGTTCCTCCTTAATATATACTGAGGAAAAATAGTTATTTAACCCCTTAAGGACAATGGGCGGTCCCTAAACCCTTTGAAAACAATGCATTTTGAGCCCATACATGTACAGGCTTTGTCATTAAGGGGTTAAAGTTTCTGCTTTTTCCTGGTCCCATCTCTGTTTTTAATGAACCTATATTTTCCTTTTTTGTTTTTTTTTAGAATTTATGTACTTAAAGAATTTTTTGGGGTTAGTTTTGCTCTCTTTGGCAATCACTCTCTCATTTTCTAGTTTAGCCCATCTAATCCGCTTTTTGCATGCTTTATTGGCTTCCTTATATCTTATATAGGATGCCTCTGATTCGTCTGATTTAAATGCTGTAAAAGCCATTTTCTTATTTTTAATTTTCTTCTTAACATCCCCACTAAGCCACATTGGTTTCAATTTTTTTCTTTTATATTTATTTCCTATGGGTACATACTGAGAAGTGTACCCTGCTAATATTTGTTTGAAAATACTCAATTTTTCCTCAGTGTTTTTATCCCTGAAGTTTTTGCCAGTCAATAAGTTGTAAAGCTGCCCATATCTTATTGATAAGTAGCTCCCAGCTGCATGGGTTCCTCAGATGTAGAGGCTGTGATGGAGGACCCCAGATGGCAACGAAAGGAAGAGGGCCATAGAATCTTCTTTCATATTTCTTTGCCTTTTTCGACTGCCTTTCTCGGATTCAGTTGTCAAGTCTCAGGGCCAAAGAAAGAAATTCTTCCAAATCATTAGGTTGATCTCTGGTAGAAAGTTCATCTTTTAAACGTTCAGATAGCCGTCATAAAAGGCAGCATTAAGAACCTCACCGGACCAATTCACCTCCGCTGCTATGGTCTTAAATTCTATGGTGTAGTCAGCTACAGAACGGGAACCTTGAGCAGTATGTAACAAGGATAGTGAGGCTGTAGCGGCTTTATCTGGAACATCAAAGGTTTTGTGAAAAGCTGAAATATAGGAGGCACAATCTCCCACAGGTCCAGGCCAAAGCTTTGCCAGACAGAGAAATTAGATATCCTACTTTGGCTCTTTCGGAAGGAAACATGTGAGGGGCGAGTTCAAATTGAATCGAGCATTGATTTAGGAACCCGTGACACAATTCTGATTCACTATTGTACCAGTTAGGTGCAGGTAGTTTTACAGGAGCAGGAACAGGTGCCACGGCTGGAGGAATAGTGTTGGCCATAGAAGAGGGTGGAGGAGCAGAATCTGCGCCAAGGCAACAAAGGAGTGGCTCAAGAAGAAGCACATCAAGGTCCTGGAGTTACCCTCTGCCAATGAACTCTCCAACGTCTTTCTTCGAGATATTGTTCGCCTCCTCATTTCTGACCACGGCCCCGAATTTATTTCTCGTTTTTCTATGTACCCATCTCTGCATTGCTATTCACCTTTCCTCTGCGTATCATCCCCAATCTAATGGACAAACTGAAAGAATGAACCAAGTTCTCAAACTCTACCTCCTTTCCTATGTGTCCGAAGATCAGTCTAATTGGGCTCAATTACTCCATCTGGCAGAATTTTCCTATAATAATTTGTTTCATGAATCTCTAAAGAACTCTCCGTTCCTTGTTGCATATGGCTTTAACCCTTCCATGTGGCCCTCTGTTTTGACACCGTCTAACTTACCTACAGCTGACTCACTGGCATAAGACATTCTTCAGAGATGGCAGAACACTCAGAGACTTATTGCTGCTGCCGAACGAAAGCAACAGAGGGCGGCTGATCTTCATCGCTCTCCAGCTCCGTGTCTCCAGCCTGGTGATAGAGTCTGGCTTTCAACAAAGAATCTACACCTTCGTCAGGGCCGGCCCTATAATGGGGCAGACTGGGGCAATTGCCCCAGGCGGCACTTTAGAAGGGGCGGCACTTTGCCGCCCCAAGCGCTTTTTTTTTTTTTTTTTTAAGCGGAGGAGAGAGAGAGAGAGAGGGGCACCGAGTGGTTTTCGCTTACCCGCTCGGCGCCCCTCTCTCTCTCTCCTCTGCGGCGAGTCTCCCTGTCTGGTCCCGACTTGTAATGCAGAGCGCCGGAAGTGACGTCAATTTCCGGCGCTCAGCATTACAAGCCGGCACCGTGGCAGAGCAGGGAGACTCGCCGCAGGACTGTTTAAAGGTAAGTACCGGCGTCGGCGGGGGGGGGGGCGGCGTTTTAAACTTCGCCCCAGGCGGCGTTAAGTCTTCGGCCGGCCCTGACCTTCGTCAAAATTCCAGGCCTCTGGGTCCCAAATTCATTGGTCCATATACGGGCAGATCTAAGATCAATGACATACAAATTTGACCTACCTGTATCCATGAAGATATCCGACTCTTTTCATGTTTCCCAACTAAAACAGGCAGTTACCAATAGATTTTCTGAACCATTTCGTTCTCCCAAACCCGTGGTTATCCAGAGTCAGGAGGAATATGTGGTTCGTCAAATTCTCGATTCCAGAATTTGGAGGGGTCAACTGCAATATTTGATTGATTGGAAGGGTTACGGTCTTTAGGAAAGATCCTGGGAACCTGTTTCTAATGTACTTGCTCCAGCCAGGATTCATGGAGCGCGCCCTTGCGGAGGGGGGATGGTGTAACTTACTTACCTGCAACTGCTACGGATGTAGCAGCCTCCCATACTCACCGCCGTCGGAGAGGATCCACCTGTTCTTAAGAGTCAGGAGGAATATGTGGTTCGTCAAATTCTCGATTCCAGAATTCGGAGGGGTCAACTGCAATATTTGATTGATTGGAAGGGTTACGGTCTTTAGGAAAGATGCTGGGAACCTGTTTCTAATGTTCTTGCTCCAGCCAGGATTCGTGGAGCGCGCCCTTGCGGAGGGGGGATGGTGTACCTGCAACTGCTACGGACGTAGCAGCCTCCCGTACTCACCGCCATCGGAGAGGATCCACGTGCGGCCGAGCCATTCCGAGATGGCCGAGTAGCGTTCCGTACCCCACACCAAAGATGGCCGACGGAATGAATATACGCCAACTGCGTAAACACCTTTTCTCTATATATGCCAGCAACTACTAGGAGGCGAGGTTATCTGTCTGGGGCTATTTTAGGACACCTTAGCAGACCAGTCATTGCCTGTCAAAGAGTTTGTTATTTAGTACTCTGGGCTCTGTTGCTCTGTTGACCTCGGTTCGTTCCAGTTTACCCTGCCTGCTCTTGTCCTTGACCTCGGTTTTGCCTCTCGGTTATCCTGTCTGCTCCAACCCTTGACCTCGGCTACGTTTTGACTTCTCCGCCTGTGTCGCCTATCTAGTTTGTGCCCAGGCTCTGCACTGTGGATCCCCAGCTACTGATCCTGACCATTCCTGTTGGCTCCGGAATCAATGATGGCATCAAAATTGTAAGAAATCTTTTTTATAGTTTTATTTTGTTCTGCACATTTTAGGCCTGAAGGGTATAAATAGGCATAATTACAAGGGCAAGGTCTCTTTCTACACTCTTTCTACGCTCTTTGTACGTTCTCACCTTCATCTCACCAAGAATATTGAGCCTACAGTACCTTTTATCACCATTTGTTCCAGCATCGGTACTGTATGAATTGATAATTTGTTATCAAATAAACCTGATTAATAAGACATAGAAGCTGTGGTCTGGATTGCTGTTTGATCACTGGAGAAATTTAGATATTCAAGACAAAGAATATTCTAACAAATTGACGAGCCAGCCAGTCTTTAGTCAGTTTTCTACGGCAAGCCTTTACCGCACGTTTGTTTTTTACTTTTCCTCTTCCGGCAAAGGGGGGATAGTGTGCAGCTGTCTGAAGAGATCAAAGAGATCCTCTGACTAAAAACAAAAAACCTAGTAGTGATCAGAAGAAACTGTAATTCGACTCTACCAGACCATTACAGACCACGTGGTGAGAAGGAAGAGCATTCCAGAACCGTATATCGTACTGAGAGCAGATTGCGCAAGCAACTGATCTACGGTAAGTATGGATTTTATTAACCCCTTAATGACAAAGCCCGTACATGTACGGGCTCAAAATGCATTGTTTTCAGTGGGTTTAGGGACCGCCCATTGTCATTAAGGGGTTAATACTTTGTCTTCTGCAAGTAAACTTGAATATACGTTTGTTGCTTATACGGCTAGTGATTCAACTTTGTGGCATGATTTATGGCGTCAGTGTGAAGATGTGAAGATGCAAATAATAAGATAGACACAAATATATTTTCTGGGAATAAGGATAAACACAAGTTGAGAAATGTAATGAAAATGATAAAGATTTTTAATACATTACTTGCTGGTGGTGATGATCTGACTAATAATGTTAGTCAAAGTAACTCAAAGAGTAATGACATTGTTACAAATGAGATGCACAATGTGTGTGCAATAGAAAAAGAATGTCTTAAATGTGAGTTATTAACAGAAGAAATTTATGATTTGTCGGATTGTTTAGAAATTAAGAATTTGTTAATTACGAAGTTGCAGAAGGACTTGAAACAAGTTTGTGTTAATACAAGGAAAGATAAACAAAGATATAGCTTAATTCCAGAAACTGTAGAGGATGAACCAGAGGTAAGTTCAGAACAGGAACTGCAAAGGAAGAAACTTAGAAATAAAGCAGCAAAATTAAAATTAGAAATACAAAGTGAATTAATGAAATTAATTAAAGAAATACCACCCTATTAATTTGGATTCATTTGGTAATGCAGATGTATTTGAATCCAGCACAGACAAGTATAACTTGTCTAATGGAAAGAAAAATACACTGCTCAAAATAATAAAGGGAACACTTAAACAACACAATGTAACTCGAAGTCAATCACACTTCTGTGAAATCACACTGTCCACTCAGGAAGCAACACTGATGGACAATCAATGTCACATGCTGTTGTGCAAATGGAACAGATAACAGGTGGAAATTATAGGCAATTAGCAAGACACCCCCAATAAAGGAGTGGTTCTGCAGGTGGTGACCACAGACCACTTCTCAGTTCCTATGCTTCCTGGCTGATGTTTTGGTCACTTTTGAATGCTGGCGGTGCTTTCACTCAAGTGGTAGCATGAGACGGAGTCTACAACCCACACAAGTGGCTCAGGTAGTGCAGCTCATCCAGGATGGCACATCAATGCGAGCTGTGGCAAGAAGGTTTGCTGTGTCTGTCAGCGTAGTGTCCAGAGCATGGAGGCGCTACCAGGAGACAGGCCAGTACATCAGGAGACGTGGAGGAGGCCGTAGGAGGGCAACAACCCACCAGCAGGACCGCTACCTCCGCCTTTGTGCAAGGAGGAGCAGGAGAAGCACTGCCAGAGCCCTGCAAAATGACCTCCTGCAGGCCGCAAATGTGCATGTGTCCACTCAAACGGTCAGAAACAGACTCCATGAGGGTGGTATGAGGGCCCGACATCCACAGGTGGGGGTTGTGCTTACAGCCCAACACCGTGCAGGACGTTTGGCATTTGCCAGAGAACACCAGGATTGGCATATTCGCCACTGGCGCCCTGTGCTCTTCACAGATGAAAGCAGGTTCACACTGAGCACATGTGACAGAGTTTGGAGACGCCGTGGAGAACGTTCTGCTGCCTGCAACATCCTCCAGCATGACCGGTTTGGCGGTGGGTCAGTAATGGTGTGGGGTGGCATTTCTTTGGGGGGCTGCACAGCCCTCCATGTGCTTGCCAGAGGTAGCCTGACTGCCATTAGGTACCGAGATCAGATCCTCAGACCCCTGGTGCGGTTGGCCCTGGGTTCCTCCTCATGCAAGACAATGCTAGACCTCATGTGGCTGGAGTGTGTAAGCAGTTCCTGCAAGGGGAAGGCATTGATGCTATGGACTGGCCCGCCCGTTCCCCAGACCTGAATCCGATTAAGCACATCTGGGACATCATGTCTCGCTCCATCAACCAACGCCACGTTGCACCACAGACTGTCCAGGAGTTGGCGGATGCTTTAGTCTGGGAGGACATCCCTCAGGAGACCATCCGCAACCTCATCAGGAGCATGCCCAGGCACTGTAGGGAGGTCATACGGGCACGTGGAGGCCACACACACTACTGAGCCTCATTGTGACTTATTTTAAGGACATTACATCAAAGTTGGATCAGCCTGTAGTGTGGTTTTCCATTTTGATTTTGAGTGTGACTCCATATCCAGACCTCCATGGGTTGATAAATTTGATTTCCATTGAGGATTTTTGTGTGATTTTGTTGTCAGCACATTCAACTATGTAAAGACGCAAGTATGTCATACGGTTAGTTCATTCATTCAGATCTAGGATGTGTAATCTTAGTGTTCCCTTTATTATTTTGAGCAGTGTATTTTGTTTCAGATTTGGTTACCTACATACATGAGCAGAAGATTAGTAGCTCCAATAAGTTTTCCTATAGTGGAGAATGATTAAATAATTAATGGAACAGATAAGGATAGACACCAGCAGTTGATTAAGTTTACAACTGGAAATACCAGTCCAACAATTGATATACTAGAAAATCTGAAACCTCCATTTTCTTTCTTGTTAAGATTTGAGCAGGCTTACAGATTAGTTTTTAACATTTCTGATGATGAATGTCCTGCCTCTATGATTCAAGTTTTTGTTCAAAAGTTTAACTACCTGGATCCTACTAGTATAGCAATTGCTTCGGATATGCAAACACTTGAGGATGCTGCTGCATTTATTGATAAAATGCAGACATGAAGGGGTTAAAATGAATGTGTCTGTAGTTAACATGGTTAATAGCAAGGATATAGGAAGAAAGGAAAGGATCACATTTCATTCACCCCCCTTTCTCCCCCTCAGGAATTTAAACATACCCAGATGCAGAATCCCAGGGGACACAGGTTTTGGAATAAAGAGTCTTTTCACTGTTTCTATTGCAAGAAACTGGGACATTTTAAAAGACAATGTCACAAATTTCTCTATAATAAAAAATTAAAAGAGCAAAGAAAATCAGTTCAGATCCAAATGTATATACTAACAGAGCTGTAACGCCTCAAATAGATGTACTTTACACTCCAATGATTAGGCAAATTAGAGAGATTGAAGTTAATAAAGAAGATTTACCTAATACTGGAACTACACAGGAATATGTTTGTTGTAAGTGTCGTGAGAGCTATAATACTTAGATATATGTTGATTCAGTATAAAGGGAGCTAGTATAGCAATTAACTCTAATTCGTACTGTATCCCTTCTATGAAGATATTTGGAATAAGTTAATTTATTTATAAGAAAAAATATATGAACAACATCAGATGTGTTATATGTTAAAGTTTTGTGTTGTTTATTTTTTATTCTGTAAGTTAAGATCCTGTAATGTTATATGTTGTATATGTTAAACTGCAACTACATAGAGTCCATCATTTGCAGAAGTACAAGTTAGGGATATTTCCTTTCTTGCTTCTCAGGTTGAGAACAGGGTTTTGTGTCATGACTAAAAAGGATTACTATGTATTGTATTGTATTCGCCAAATATGTTTTTTTCGTAATCAATTGAAGTATTGGTTATTTATTATTGTCCATATTCTTAAATTCACCTCATGATCCAAATTCATGTTATAATTTGCTATTTGGTTATTTGATAAAATGATGCAGTCTTTAATGTTAACTAATCATTTTAAAGAATTTCTTAAGAATCATATTAGAACATTACATCATGTTTTATAGTGAGGTGCTACAATAATAAAGGTGTTGTATCAGCTAAGATTTTGATGCTGCATATCTGTTGTGTTTTTTTAGGTTGTATGTAAGAGTCGAATGGACAATGCAAATCATTACAAAGTCCATCATATCAAAGACACCTGGCATTCAAGAAGAGACAATCCTTTATGTTTCTAGCAGTTCTGATGGCGACAATACTACTGATTGACTGTTCTAAGGAAGATCTACAGAGTCAGGAAGATCTACCGATTTGACAACCAATGTATAGCCAATTTAACAATACTCAAGGGTTCCCAGACATAATTAAGAAGAAAAGAGAAATTGATGATTTCAATGGTCATGTGTGTTTTGGTGTAATGAAAGGGTACTTATCAGTTTGTAACATTAGAATTAACATTACTAGACAAAGTAATGTGAGGTTAAATGTTACAATAGGGCCTAAACATTTATTTAGTTGGATTAAAGGGACCTACACACAAGATGATGATACATTTTTGGGTTTTGGGAACATATTATAAACAAAGTAGGTTTATTGAGTATAGTAATAGGATGCAGTTATAATATATGTGAAGGTACATGTTTAATACCTATGGCAGATAAAGAAGAAACATTGTTTCCTATGAGAGTATTGGGAGTACCTGTCAGTAGTACACAATTATTATTTTATACATTAGAGTATCCTGATTTTGTTTTCTCCACAGATATGTCAGAACCTGAACAGTCAGACTTGTCTACATGTTTACATTTCGTGTCAAAAATTATTTGTTTGCCTCATCAAGCTGAAACTATATATCATTCATGTTTTCATAACCAGAGCTCATGTTCAGGTACAATTAGAGATTATATTAGCCTTGGTGAAGGTATAATCTAAATTTTATTAAAGACAGGAGGCGAATAATTTGCATAAACCTTCTTTACTCTTGCACCAATAGCAGCAAAGAAATAAACATAGAAAAATCCAACCAATCAAAATGTAACATAAACCATAAAACCAAGTGACAATGACACTCCATCCTCTTCTTTGGTGCGGCGAACACAAACAAGGGAATCCAAACACAGTCAGAAACTGGACAGCAATGCGACGTCCACACTGGAACCAGAGAGCCACCGCTGAAAACACAGGAGGGCAGCCCGGAACGTGCAGTTAAACTGAAAAAGAAAGAGAAAGAGAACCATAACAGCAACTGCGATCAGAGTAATGGAATTAAACATCAAGCACAATAAATGCAGACATCATAAGAAACAGAAAGAGCAACGCACTAAAAGAGAATAACCCACAACAATAAGGGAAGGGAGAGGAGGGAAATTATTCGCCTCCTGTCTTTAATAAAATTTAGATTATACCTTCACCAAGGCTAATATAATCTCTAATTTTACAACAAGACAGGAGGCTTCATAATTTGCATTTTTAACGCTCCACCAAGACAGACGCGGCATGCGAGACCGGTCAAAAATAAAAGGTGCGGAAAGTAGATGCACGAGACCAGTCAGCCGCCCTAAGGACGTCCGAAAAAGAGGCGCCCAAAGAGACAGCACCTGAAGCAGCCGCGCCCCTAACCGAATGAGTCGGACCCAGACCCAAAAGCCAACGGACCCATCTGGCGATAGTGGGAGCCGAAACAGGCCAAAATGGGGCAACGTACGATATGAGGAGTTGAGAACCCCCCGAACGATGGGACGCAGTAACCGAAAGATACTGCTGGACACAGCGAGCCACACATAAGAGGGGTTGCGACGGAAAATAAGGATAAGAGACCAAGGAGGTGAAAGACTTGGTGCGCCTAGCTACCCGGAATTCCACCCCCTCCGGCGAGAAAGAGATGGCTCCAGCGTCGAAGGCCCTAATATCCGCCACACGACGAAAAGAGACCAGAGCGAGCAACACGGCGAGTTTAGCTGACAATTGTTTGAGCGAAAGCAATGGGTTAGTCGGCCAGGATAGCAAGAACATCCCAGAGAAAGGAATACCTGGGAGCCGGAGCCCGAGAAAGACGAGCCCCACGTAGCAGGCGACAAACCAGCGGATGCCGGCCGAGAGACGATCCCTCCACAGGGGCGTGAAAGGCTGAGATAACAGAGTGGAAAACATTCAAGGTACGATAAGATTTGCCCTGGGAAAAAAGATGGGACAAAAAATTCAAAACCTCGGTTACAGGGGCTGAGAATGGATCAGCCTGCTGTCCCATACACCAAGACACCCAGGATTTCCAAGCATAGGTGTAAGCCCGTCTGGTCCCTGGGGCAAGGGCGTACCGGAGCAAACCGTGAGCATGCTCCGAAAGGCGGCGCAAATCGCAGGATCGCCGGAAAGGCTCCAAGCTATCAGGAAGGAAGACACTGTTGTAAAATGAGGGGGTGAAACTGCCCTGACGGGTCCAGGAGCAGATGGGGTACCACAGGCAGCAGAAGTGGAGTGTCCGCACATAGTTCCAAGAGGGCTGGGAATCAAGGCTGAGCCGGCCACGGAGGGGTGAGCAGCAACACCGACACCTGCAGCAGTCGGATCATGTGAAGCGTCCGAGGGATCAGCGCAAACGGGGGAAAGGCATAAGCCCCTGAGGGAGGCCAAACCCGCAGGAAAACGTCCACTGCCAAGCACTCCGGGTCTGGAAGCCAGATGAAGAAATTTTCCAGTTGTGTGTTCAACCTGGAGGAGAACAAGTCTATCGAGAACGGACCCCTCCTGGCATCCAGGAGCTGGAAAACTGCGCTGTCCAATTTCCAGTCGCCGACATCCCTCCAATGTCAAGAGAACCAATCTGCCACCGTGTTGTCGGAGCCTGGTAGATATTCCGCCTCCAGGGTGATGCGGTTGGCGAGGCAGAAGTCATAAAGCTCTTTGGTGAGGTCCGTGAGCAGGCGAGAGCGTGTGCCCCCCAGCCGATTGATGTATTGAACGGCTGAAATATTGTCCATCCGCAGGAGCAGACAGCAGTTGGAACGGCCCGCAGCCAAGCTCTTGATGGCGAAAGAGCCAGCGATCAGTTCCAGACAATTGATATGTAATTGTCTCTCCTCCGGGGACCAACGTCCCCCCGTCGCCCCCGACGGTCCTGACGCCCTCCAACCGAAGGTACTGGCATCTGACTCCAAGACCAGGTCCGGGAGGGTGCCGAAAATGGCTCGACCATTCCAAGCCTCCATGTGACGTAACCACCACATGAGCTCTAGCCTTACCTCTGCGGAGAGGGTAACTGTCTGGTCGTATGAAGGTAGCCTACGAAGATACTCTGCCTTCAACCTCTGGAGCGCTCTGTAATGGAGGGGCGCCGGAAAGATCGCTTGTATGGATGCAGATAACAGGCTCACTATGCGGGCCAAGATGCGTAGGGGAATCGACCTGGAGCGTAAGACCCTGCGGATTTCCTTCTTGATTGCGGTAATCTTGGACAACGGGAGTTTGAGGACGGCAGACACGGAGTCTATCTCGAACCCCAGGAACTGGATGACCTGGGACGGGGTGAGGGCTGACTTTTCGATGTTGATGACAAAGCCCAAGTCCTGGAGCCACGAGGTGACGAACGCTGTTTGCTGGAGCACACGGGACTGGTCCTGGGAAAAAATCAGAATATCGTCCAGGTAAATGATGGAACGGATCCCCTGGGAGCGGAAGAAGGCCATAACGGGCTTCATCAGCTTGGTGAAACACCAGGGGGCGGAGCTGAGAACAAAGGGCAGGCAGGTGAACTGCCACAGAGTCTGGTTCCAGAAGAACTGGAGAAAACGCCGGTGCAGATGGTGGACTGGGACCGTCAGGTAGGCATCCCTGAGGTCTAAACGAGTAAGCCAGTCGCCGTCGAGAAGGAGGTCCCTGAGGAGATGAGTACCTTCCATTTTGAACTGTCTGTAAGCGACGAAGGTCTGAGGTTGATTACCGGACGAAACTCTCCCGACTTCTTGCGGACCAGGAAAATGTTGCTGACAAAGTGTGGAGGTCCAGCGGCGTGTTCTATAGGGCCTTTCTGTTGGAGCAGATATAGTTCCACGTCCACCAAAGCCTGTTGAGAGAGAGAAAGACGGGGGGGACAGGGAAGGGCGGACTGGACAGGAGGATCGGAGAAGTCTATAAGGAAACCCTGAACCGATTGAAGGACCCATGGATCTAGAGAGACGAGGGGCCAGTTGTGGGAAAAGAGGGAGAGCCTTCCAGCAATTCTTGTAGGGGAATAAAGATTTGAAAATAAGGGACCCACCGAATCGCGCTCTCCCACGAGTGGAGCCACCAAAACCTCTTCTGTTGGAGCCTCTGTTGGAGGATGGGAAAGGAGCTCGCAGCTGGTAGCCGGGTTGGTATGAGGAAGGCTGGAAGTAGGCACGGGAGCCTCTAGCGGATGATCGGCTGGCGGCCCGGCTCCTCAGACGTCCAGCCCTGGCGGAAAAACGCTGGCCAGATGCAAAAGCCTTCCGCATGGAGGACTGGGCCTTCGTAAAGGATGTAAAGATGTTGACGTGCTTGTTCAACTCTTTGATAAATGAATCCCCGAAGAGGAGTCCTTCAGCAGTAGGCCCTAACTCCTTGCTTCCCAAGTCCATGAGCCGAGGATCAAGGCGTAGTAAAGCGGCCCGGCGTCGTTCAGTGGAGAGAGCCACGTTGGCGTTGCCGAGCAAAATGACACAGCGTTGGATCCATTCCCTGGTGAGAGAGGCATCCATAGGCGTACCCGACATGACTGCTTTGTCGGCCATCAAAAACAATTGTGTTAAGGGGCCTGCCACATCCAGTAGCTTATCTTGAGCACCCCGAATGCCCCGTTCTGCACCTTTCTTAGGGTCTCGACCAGTCTTTTTACATGTATGTCGCCATGGTGGGGTCGAATTGTGGGGTTTTAAGGACCTTGTGCGGCAGAATTGGGCGAGGGCACTCAGCCCGAAGTTTGTTGCGAACCTCCCTTTCCACAGGCCTGCGGATCCACTTTACCAAGAAGTTGGAGATGTGGTCGGGAGGTGTCCACTCAGCGGAGCGTGGGTGCCTGATGTGTTCGGGATCGAACCAAGGTTCACCCGCGGCGTCCAGGGTAGCAGAGTCACCCATAGTGTCGTTTGTGGCAGTAGGAGTACGCCCTTAGGGGTCTGAATCTCCAGTAGTTAGGGCCGTCTCGCTGAACGTGCGAGAGGTAGGGAGGTCTTGGTCGCCAAAGTCCGAGTCAGAGTCTTGCGACTCCCCACGCCACTCGTCTAGCAGGGCGTGTGAGCCACCTGCAGCCTCTCCTTCCTCAGATGAGGAACCATAAACATCTCCACTGAGCTCTGGGGCGGAGCCACCCCTTGCTGGTGCCAAACAAGATACCCTTACGTGGACGTTTGTGTATTGAGCCCTCGGTATCTGGATCCGAATGTGTGGGATCATCTCTCCCGCGTACGCCAATAGGGGCGTCCTGGGAGGCCATAGTAGGCTGTGGGATGGAAGCCAGTGCCTGCTGTAGGGCCGAATCAAATAAAGCCTTGGGGGCTGACAGCCAGGATGAGAGATCAACCGCAGAATATGACTCGGTACTCTCTGTCATATTGCTCACCAAAGCGCAGCTTTCAGAAGTTGACGCTGTAATTATGAGCAGACAAAAAATTGATGGCTATGGGTGGAATATTATAGTTACACATGCTAAAGAACACATTTGACCTGTTTTTGATAAGAATATGGGTATAATTATTTTTTTACATGGGGATTATGGGTGGAATATCAGGGTTACACATGCTAAGGAACATATTTGACCTGTTTCGGATAAAAATATGGGTGTACTCATTTTTTTCCATGGGGATTATGGGTGGTATATTATAGTTACACATGCTAAGGAACACATTTGACCCATTTCTGATAAGAATATGGGTATAATATTTTTTTACATGGGGATTTTGGGTGGAATATCATGGTTACAGATACCAAGGAACAAATTTGACCTTTTTCCGATAGGAATATGGAAGTATTATTATTTTGGCATGGGGATTATGGGTGGAATATCATGGTAACACATGCTAAGGAACATATTTGACCTGTTTCTGATAATAATATGGGTATAATTATTCCACCCAAAATCCCAATGTAAAAAAATATTATACCCATATTCTTGTCAGAAATGGGTCAAATGTGTTCCTTGGCATGTGTAACTATAATATACCACCCATAATCCCCATGTAAAAAAAATTATACCCATATTCTTATCCGAAACAGGTCAAATATGTTCCTTAGCATGTGTAACCATGATATTCCACCCATAATCCCCATGTAAAAAATAATTATACCCATATTCTTATCAAAAACAGGTCAAATGTGTTCCTTAGCATGTGTAACTATAATATGGGTGGAATATTATAGTTACACATGCTAAGTAACATATTGGTCCCATTTCTGACAAGAATATGGGTATAATTATTTTTTTACGGGGGATTATGGGTGGAATATCATGGATACAGATGCCAAGGAACACATTTCACCCATTTCTGATAAGAATATGGGAATATTATTATTTTACATGGGGATTATGGGTGGAATATTATAGTTACACATGCTAAGTAACACATTTGACCATTTTCTGATAAGAATATGGCTATAAATATTTTTTACATGGGGATTATGGGTGGAATATCATGGTTGCAGATGCCAAGGAACAAATTTGACCCATTTTTTGATAAGAATATGGGCATTTTATTATTTTTACATGGGGATTATGGGTGGAATATTATAGTTACACATGCTAAGGAACATATTTGACCTAACGGATAAGAATATGGGTATACTCATTTTTTTACAGGGGGATTATGGGTGGAATATTATAGTTACACATGCTAAGGAACACATTTGACCTGTTTTTGATAAGAATATGGGTATAATTATTTTTTTACATGGGGATTATGGGTGGAATATCATGGTTACACATGCTAAGGAACATATTTGACCTGTTTCGGATAAGAATATGGGTATACTCATTTTTTTACAGGGGGATTATGGGTGGAATATTATAGTTACACATGCTAAGGGACACATTTGACCCATTTCTGATAAGAATATGGGTATAATATTTTTTTACATGTGGATTTTGGGTGGAATATCATGGTTACAGATACCAAGGAACAAATTTGACCTTTTTCCGATAGGAATATGGAAGTATTATTATTTTGGCATGGGGATTATGGGTGGAATATCATGGTAACACATGCTAAGGAACATATTTGACCTGTTTCTGATAATAATATGGGTATAATTATTCCACCCAAAATCCCAATGTAAAAAAATATTATACCCATATTCTTGTCAGAAATGGGTCTTATCAAAATCAGGTCAAATGTGTTCCTTAGCATGTGTAACCACGATATTCCACCCATAATCCCCATGTAAAAAAATGAGTATACCCATATTCTTATCCGAAACAGGTCAAATATGTTCCTTATCATGTGTAACCATGATATTCCACCCATAATCCCCATGTAAAAAAATATTTATAGCCATATTCTTATCAAAAACAGGTCAAATATGTTCCTTAGCATGTGTAACCATGATATTCCACCCATAATCCCCATGAAATTTTTTTTTAATAGCCATATTCTTATCAAAAACAGGTCAAATATGTTCCTTAGCATGTGTAACTATATTCCACCCATAATCCCCATGTAAAAATAATATTACTCCCATATTCCTGTCAGAAAAAGGTCAAATTTGTTCCTTGGCATCTGTAACCATGATATTCAACCCTTAATCCCCATGTAAAAATAATAATATTCCCATATTCTTATCAGAAATGGGTCAAATGTGTTCTTTGGCATGTGAAACTATAATATTCCACCCATAATCCCCATGTAAAAATAATAATAATATATATTCCCATATTGTGCCAATAAAAACAGGTAAAATATGGTGTTTGCACACACATGTACCATATTATATCAATATGTTGATTACTTAAAATGTTTCTATTATTGCTATAGAATTTACCATGATTCCGTTATAAAACTGTATATATTTCAGCAAGTAAATAGTTAAACATTTGCAGCTTTTTTTTGCAATGTATTTGTGGCAACTTAGTATCAAGAACTACATAAAAGAACATACTTTGATTTACCATGAGTGTAAAAAGTATACTGACACCTATTGATAGTGCTGAGTATTGCAGCCAATCATCCCATCATCCCATCATCCCATCATCCCCAATATGCTGTTTAGTACGTCCCGGGAAAGACTGCCTGAGGCAGGAAATTGCCGGGAAGGCCTGTGAAATACAGGGATAAAACTGTAAACCTAACGGATGAAATGAGGCAAAGGTGACCGGTAAAACATAGGAGTGGAGGTCCCGAAAAAGGGGGCCAGGGGAAGGGGCAACCCCCAGAAACACAAGTAGAAGCAAGAATAATAAATATCATAAAATGACATATATATATATATATATATATATATATATAAAAGGACAAAAAAAAACAATAATAATAATATTATAATAATAATAATAACAATATAGGAAATAATAAAATATATAATAAAATATATAAGGATAATAATGATTAGCCAAAAGTGATCTGACCTTGTTGGTGGAAGCAGCAAAGAAAGAGGATGGAGTGTCATTGTCACTTGGTTTTATGGTTTATGTTACATTTTAATTGGTTGTATTTTTCTATGTTTATTTCTTTGCTGCTATTGGTGGAAGAGTAAAGAAGGTTTATGCAAATTATGAAGCCTCCTGTCTTGTTGTAAAATTCAAAGTGTGAAAACATCTAATGATCTTGTAACGCCTATAGAGAAAGGTAGAGTATGTGTACAGCTAATGCCTAATGGGGAATTGATTAAAGCAATGTTTCCTAAATGTACGCATACAGAAATATTATCGAAAGGTCTGTATTGTATTGATGGCGATCCAATTGCAATCTACATATACCGTATTGGCTCGGATATAGGCCGCCCCCGTATATAGGCCGCACCCTAAAAGTTTGGTGCTTTTTTAAAGAAAACGTTTTTTTCTTTAAAAAAGCACCAAAAAAACATGCTGCCACTCTGTCTCCCCCCCGAGATATGCTGCCACTCCCCCCCCGAGATATGCTGCCATTGTCCTCCTCCCCCGAGATATGCTGCCACTGTCCCCCCCCGAGATATGCTGCCACTGTCCCCCCCCGAGATATGCTGCCACTGTCCCCCCCGAGATATGCTGCCACTGTCTTCCTCCTCCCACCCCGAGATATGCTGCCACTGTCCTCCCCCCCGAGATATGCTGCCACTCTACCGCCCCCGACTTAACAGAGCAGACTCCCGGGTGTCTTGCGGGGCCGGCGGGGGACATCTACGCAATACGCGTATACAACTTCCGGTGCTGGCACTCAGCAGATGTGCCGGCACCGGAAGTTGTATACGCGCATTGCGTAGATGTCCCTCGCCGGCCCTGCAAATCACCCGGGAGTCTGCTCTGGTAAGTCTTGGGGGCAGAGGTAAAACGCATCGTGCGGACGGTCACCGGCTGCGGCGATGCGGGTAAACAACCTCCGCTGCCGGGACATCTGCACGATGTGCTTTAACAATCTCCCTTGCCGGGACTCCCCCCGTGGGAATTCCCGGCAAGGGAGATTGTTAAAGCACATCGTGCAGACGTGCCGGCAGCGGAGGCTGTTTACCCGCATCGCCGCAGCCGGTGACCGTCCGCACAATGCGCTTAGACAACCTCCCGTGCCAGCACCCCCCCCGTGGAAAGTGCTGGCAGGGGAGGCTGTCTGAGCGTATCGGAGAGTAGGATACAGGTCCCCTGCACCGCTGCAGGGGATCTGTATCCTAACCCCGCTGCCTGCCCGACGCCCGGGACTGAATGTCCAGGGCGTCGGGCGCTAGACCCCGAATATAGGCCGCACCCCCACTTTAAAGACTTAAAGTGGGGGAAAAAAGTGCGGCCTATATTTGAGCCAATACGGTATATATATGGAACTCAGATTAATGTTTCTCAAATTAATTCTCAAAAGTTAAATGTTTTGCTACTACAGTTTAATTTATCACAAGTAAGTGAATTTCCATGGCAAAAGTGGGCAAATGAGATAAGGAAAGATGTAGGATTTTTAAATGTCTTACAAAAACAATTAAAAGAAGCACAGATTGTATTTCAGCATGAGCAAGGTGAACTTAAAAAACAGGTAGAGGTAAACATGAATGGTCAATAGTCTCAGGTACATCTTGGTGGAAAAACTTTGCTAAGTCAACAGAAATTATGGCAAAATCATCTGTTGGCTCCGCTGTCACCAATGTTTTGTTACATCCATTCATTATTGTTTTATTTGTATCTTTTATATGTATTATTTTTCAGATATGTTTATTATGTAGAATAAGAAAATCGTATTTAGCTATTTGAGAAAAGATAAAGCAAGGAGAGATCATATTAAGGGAAACTTTAAGACGTAGGATGCATCCTTTTTTATAATATTATCCTGTACATATCTTCCTGCACTCACTGAATGTGATACGAATGTTGTATGAATGGACAGCAAACATTTATTTATGGTACATAACCATAAACAGGGGGAAGTATAAGAAATGATTTTTATACTTTTATTTTGTTCTGCACATTTTAGGCCTGAATGCAGCTTGAGTGCTTGGAACATATGGTATGAATTAAGTGACGTAGCTTAGAGGGTCTTCTGTGGAATGCTGGTGTATCATATGACTACTCCAATAGGATTCCTTAACGTATACCCTAACCAAATGTAAAAGGGTATAAATAGGCATGATTACAAGGGCAAGGTCTCTTTCTACACTCTTTCCACACTCTTTCTACACTCTTTCTACGTTCTCACCTTCATCTCACCAAGAATATTGAGCCTACAGTACCTTTTATCACCATTTGTTCCAGCATCGGTACTGTATGAATTGATAATTTGTTATCAAATAAACCTGATTAATAAGACATAGAAGCTGTGGTCTGGATTGCTGTTTGATCAGTGGAGAAATTTAGATATTCAAGACAAAGAATATTCTAACAAAAATCATGCTTTTCACATGCGGGTCGTGCTGCACAGTCTTTTACCATATGTACGGCTTGTTCGCAGTGCAGACAAAGGTTAAGGCGTCTACGCCTGGTCTTTTCAGGTGCAGAGAGGGGCTCACGAATAAGTCCAAGTTGCATTGGTTCCTCCTGGTTTGTCTCAACAGGAGCTGGAGGATGAATGGGTCTGGGAGTGAGTTTGTTTGGGAAGTATGATGTATGTGTTCTTTCCAACTGCCTCTCTCTAAACCAACCATCCATACGAATGACCAGACTAATGGTTTCTTCTAATGACTCAGGGGCGCCGACCCTGTCTTTGAGTGTCTCAGATAGACCTAAATGGAACTTGTCTAATAGAGCAGGTTCATTCCAAGTGGTGTCTGTAGCAATGTTACGAAATTCTGTAACATACTCTTCCACTGGACGTCGGCCACGGCTCATGATGCATAAGGAAGACTTTTTGTGCGGATCATCATACAGTTCTGCCATAGCCGTGCTAAAGGAAGCCCAGGAATTTAAGACAGGACTGTGGATAAAAAGGAGATGGTGGGCCCAAGTCATAGGTTAGCCTGCTAGCAGGGTAATAGCCGTACGCACTTTTACAAAATCAGACGGGTAAGTACGTGGTTTGAGGGCAAATAACAGTTCACAGGAAGTGATGAAAGAACGGAATTGTTCAGGGAGTTTTATCTATGGTTCGGGAACACTGGAAATGGGTAGTAGGAGGAGTAGAGGAGGAGGCGGTAGCCCCAACTGGCATAGTACGTAAGTCCCGCATCTGAGCCTGAAAATTAGCTTGCTCTGCTTGGACATCTCTAACAGTCTGTGTGAGTACAGACATCTGTTGAGTCAGAGCCGAGAGTAGTTCAGCCATTCCTGTGGGATCCATGATGTGGCTTAGTTATTCTGTCAGCATAGAAGGTTAGGTAATGGATACCCAAAGCAGGAAAAATAACTAGGCTGATAAGGAGGACACGGGTCAGGGCGGGCGGCGACAATCTCATAAACGGTAAATCAGGCATGGGTCAGGGCACACTCAAAGTCAGGAGATGGTCCAGGTGTCAAAATACCAGAGACAGGCAGTAATGAAACGGTACAGGAACAGGATACGGGTAAAAGGGACAGGAGGACAGCAGGGCACAACCATAGGGGAGCTGGTATAACCAAGCAATGAGTGTTTTGCTTGGTGCATTTTTATAGTGTCGCTCGTTAGCTCCAAAGCGGTAATGGACGTTTCTTCGCGGCCTTGCGCCTTTTCTCCTACTCCATGTAGAGGGAGTAGGTGTACATGCTTTATGTGCACGTGTGTCAGTCCGTCGAGGCCTGAGCTGAAGCCTCGCGGTGGAGCCCGCAGGTAAGACGCGGCGGTGGCCACGACCCTTATAGATTTTATGAGGGTAGTAGAATTGACACGTTCGGCAAAAAAGTTATGCTTCATCAACTGCAGTCTCTATTATAAAACCTTAATTTTGCGTTTCGCATTATGCATATTGGCCGCATTTTTTGCAGATGGTTAAAAATGGCCATGTCAGGTTTAAAATACCCCCATCGTTTCATAAGACTAAATAAAGAGCACAAGGATGACTTAGAGGTATGAGAATTGTTTTCAGGGATTACAATGGCAGAGGGTTGTGGATGGATGACTCAGTAGCAAATGGGGAATTGGGTCTTTTGGTTTTTTGGTTTTTGGTACTTGCAGGGTTTGTGTTTGCCCATCATTCCAGGTAGAGCTAGGTTTTACAAGAAATCTGACTTTATTAGAGCTGTTTCCAATAGTTTTACAGTAGCAGCAGAAGTTGGTGGTAATCGCCCTACAAACCACAAGGTGTCACGGTCTGCCCAGGCTGCGGAGCTGCATATCTGTCCTGCTTTAGTTTCCCTGTTTTGCTTTGATCTATTCCTGGATTTTCTTTTGCTTTGTTCTATTTTCCATTCCTTGCTTCTGCTTCAGCTCTTTGCTTCAGCTCTGTTTCCTTTATTAGGTGTGCCCCACCTGTGTGTTCTGTTTGTCTCAGTCTGCAGTCTGCAGTCTGCAGTCTAAAGGTATGTCTCAGTGCTGTGTGTTTGGTTTACATGTTTGGTTTGTTTTGTTTTGTATCTTTGTCAGCAGGGATTAGCGTTAGGACCCACCGTCATTGGAGTACTTTGGCGTAGTGGTGGGCTAAGCATACTATGGCCATATCATGTGACGGAATCTCCAATAGTTATCATGTAGTCCTAGGCTAGTTTCTGTATTCATGTCTGTCAGTCTGTGATGTAACCTGTGGGGTGTCCTTACCTGTCCTGTCTGTATCCCCGGTAGAGGGATGTCCTGTCTTGTTCAATGTAGTGCATTGATATGCATATCATGCATATCTTGTCTGGTTATGTTTATTCCTTGTCTTGGGCCCTGTATCTTGCATATCTTGTCTGGTTACGTTTATTCCTTGTCTTGGGCCCTGTATCGTGTATATCTTGTATGTCATGTTTCTTGCCTGGTCTCCCTTTCCCTTGCTTGTTATGTGTCTGCTATATTACCCTTTGCCTAGCTTCCATTCTCCCAGCCTGCAGCATCTGCACGTGATTCATGTGATATGCTTCATGCCTGCTCCAGGGTGCCTGCAGGATATATTTCGCTTTGTTCTGGACTTCATCCGCTGCCATATCAGGGCGCTGGTGTTTGGCTGCACAACCCTAGGTGCTCAACTCCTGGGTGTGTGTGGTCACCCTGCTACCAGGCCCTGTCCAACTCCACTACTGCATTGTGACTCCTGCACACAATCTTTGGGCGCGCGGGGCCCTTTTAGTCATCTGTTTGGACCCAGTCCGTGACACAAGGTCACCTTTCATTTTGTCAATATGTCAGTGGTTCAGGTAATAAACAATTTGACAGCTTCATCCCCTCAAGTGATTCAGGCAATTGGTTCTGTCTTGCCTGCGTCAAAATTTGTCTGTTCACATTCCCGGCATAGCTAACAAGATGACTGATGCTTTGTCTCGCCATCAGATGGAGTAGTTCTGGTCTCTGGCACCATCAGCGGAGCCTATGAGCTTCGGGATACCAGAGTTTATTTGAAACATGGTTGGAGGCACGTAAACAAGCTTATGCGTTGGTCTTTAGTTCCATCAATATGGACACACAGGTTTGAGCTCAATAGTTTTATACAGAAGACTGGGTCCCCTATGGGGTCAGCTCTAGGGAGTTTAGCCTAGAGGTTTTGGTTTCTGGAATCAATAAAACGATTTCAGTGATGGCTGTTTATTTTAAGCTTAGGGTGTTGACATTACAAAAATGTTCTCAGTGGTTCAAACCCTTAGACGTGTTAGAAAAGGTATTAAATCACAGGACCAAAGGCATCATATTCAAAGTTCACACTATTTTTGAGTATATGTGAAGTTTTTAAAAATATCCGAGTTTGAGAGACTATTATTCTATACCGCTTCTGTTTTAGCCTTTTTTGGTGCTTTTCAGGTCAGCAAGCTGGTTGATCACTGATCTTTAGTTTTAGAACTCCAGAAAAGGGATGTGTATGTAAAGGGAGACAGGGTAGATATTATTTGGAATTTAAAAACTGATAAAAATTCCAGGAGATTTAAGATTTCTCTATTTTCATTGGAGTGTGTAAAAGCTTTTTAAGCTGTCGGCCCTGATGTCCAGGGTCCCCTTTTGGTAGGGTGACAGACGTTCCCGGTTTCCAGGGACAGTCCCTGGACAAATTATGTCACTGGACATGTCCCAGGATGCAGGGCAGGATTAACTTCCGCAGGGGCCCTGCAGCTTGCTCGTGTGTTATGTGCGAGCAATGTGTCTTGAATCTGCCTAGTGGAAGCAGGAACCCAACAAAGTCACGTGAATTTATATCACGTCACATGACTCCGCTCTGTTCCTGCTTCCCCTGTGTGGTACAAGAGAAGTTGCTCACACAGAGCGCAAGCAACACAGAGGGAAGCAGTGACCTCTGCGGAAGTCTGCAAGAGGCACAAAGCGATCTGCAGTGCAGGAGGTGGGGGAGGGTGTATGAACGAATATGCGTGATTGAGGGAATGAATGAGTATCTATGAATGAGGGAATGAATGCGTATCTGTAAATGAGTATATGGATAAATGAGTATCTGTTAATGAGTATATGAATGAGTGAATGAATGTTTGTGAATGAGTAAATGAAGGAATATGTGTATAATAGCATGGATGTGAAAGTTTGGGGGGTCATGGCACTGGGAGGCTGTTTGAGCCTAGGTTGGCAAGTCCTATGCTTCCAGTCTGGGTGTTGGGCAGGTCCTGCTTCCAATCTGATTGCCATGACTGACACAATACTAAAGGGAGGGAATATTTAAGGGTATGGGGGCATTAATTCACAAGGGGTGCTGGCTGGGGCATCACATAAATGAATACTAAAGGGGGGCTGGGTGGTGGAATAAATATACAATGTGGGGCTAGCTGGGGGCAATACACAAGGGCAAAAACACAAAAGCAGTGTGGAAAATATTTTTTGTAGCTTAGCCAGTCCAGATGTGGGTGTCAGTGTGGCAGAGCCTGTCCTGGTGTGTGTGTTTGGGTGTCGGTGTGGCAGATCCTGTCCTGGTGTGTGTGTTTGGATGTTGGTGTGGTAGAGCCTGTCCTGGTGTGTGTGTTTGGGTGTTGGTGTAGCAGAGCCTGTCTTGGTGTGCGTTTGGGGTGTCAGTGTGGCAGAGCCTGTGGTGTGTGTGTTTGGGTGTCGGTATGGTAGAGCCTGTCCCGGTGTATGTTTGGGTGTTGGTGTGGAAGAGCCTTTCCTGGTGTGTATTTGGTCTTATGTTTTCTGGCACTTTACTTACTGTAGGAATAAATTGAACTATTTAATTTTTACTTATCCAGAGATAAAACGCCCTCCTGAATTTGTAGTCACTTCAGAGGACAAAACATTCTAGGCCCAGAAATCTGTGATGTGAGGAAAAGTAA
This sequence comes from Spea bombifrons, assembly GCF_027358695.1. Taxonomy (NCBI): domain Eukaryota; kingdom Metazoa; phylum Chordata; class Amphibia; order Anura; family Pelobatidae; genus Spea; species Spea bombifrons. Next base: position 7,303,776 of record NC_071099.1, read on the forward strand.
AGGTTTACTTTTTTTAAAAGAATTAGTGGCTCTAAATTGTGACTTCAGACATCATTCCGTGTATGATGATGTTTTTTTAGTGTACTGATGTACTCCCTATCCCGTCACAGATAATTCTGTCATCATGTCACTGATGTCATCTTTATCCAGTACACATGGATGCTGAGGAGTTAAGATTCTCTCTATTTTACTCCTCAGCACCAGGCCCATGTTCCTCTAAATCTGCCCAAAAGATTCTAAAAAGTATTTTTTTTTATCTCATGGAGAAAATGTGAGAAATAACATATATATCATACAATCACTTCATAAACACATACCAAATACACTGTATATATAGTTTGAAGAAAATAAGCTGATACAATATTTTTTTTACCCTTTGCCAATTAAAAAAAATGTCCCCGGATTTAAAAATCTGGTCACCTTATCATAAGGACGGGAAATCCCTGTCTCGTTACCAGTTTATAGCTTTGTTTAAAGGTATTGGGATGGCCGCTCAAGCTGCTCGTGGGAATTGGGCGACTCTATTATAATGAGAATTGCTATTTCAGGTCCTATGTCCGCCCTGAAATGCACAAACATGTTTGTGTTTTCTTTCAATCATTAAGGTTTGTTTATATAAAAAAGGGGGAAACAAATAACCCAAAAATAATAAAGAAGAAGGAACACTTGAATGATTGTCAAAATAATAATAATAATAATAATATATATATAAATATAAATGTCAATTGGTAATTATACAGTGTGTAATGATTGGATAAGGAGGACCCCAGATGGCGGAGTGAGCCAGGCAAACAGGAACCGAGAATCAGGTCTGGTAAAACCGGCAAAGCGGGAAGCCGAATCAAATCCAGAAGAGTATTCAAACAAGCCGAGTCAATACCAAACGATCAGAGAACAGGAGCCAAATCAGTAAACAGGAGCGAAGTCAGCAAGCCGGGTCAAACGAATAAATCAGTCACAGTAACTGGCACAGACAAACAGCAGAATACACTATCCAAGGGTGACCCAGAAGAGGAAGTCCAGGTTTAAATAGGGAAAGGTGGAGGCAGGTCCTGCATGAAGAAGTCACCCAAGGTTACAGATGTAACGTGCAATATTAAGTTTTGACCACACAGTGTGCTACCAGAAGATGCAGACCGGGTAGCGGTGGTACTCGCTAACAAGGAGGGGCTGCCTTGGGAAAATTAAATAATACAAAAAGATGGTGGCTGGGGACATAATTACACAACAGGGTGGTTAGAAGGACGTCACATATATCAATACACAAACGGGGGGGGGTTAATACACATGGGTATGGGGGCCGTTACATTAACCAGTACAAAAGTAGTTGGTACATCAATACACAAGGGAGGGGGGCTAGTTGGGGGCATCAAATAAATCAATACACAAGGGTGTATTGCACAAATGCAAAAATGCACAAAGTTGAGTGGCTGGGGGCACAAATACACAAGGGGGCAATACACACAAACAACAAAGCAATGTTGCTATTTCAACCAGCTGTTTTTTTTTTAAAAAAAAAGATCTTAATGCTAATGTGACTGAATTACTTGGAGTGTTAAAAATGGATGATGGGCAATATTAATAAAAAACAAAACAAAATGTATTTGTAACGGGTTCACCAAGAGAGCTGTAGTAACTCCCAGAGATCACCCGTATGCTCCTGTTGTCCCCGGAATCACTTCCAGCACCAGCCAGCATGCGCACCTTGGAACCCTGCTATGTGTACCCAATAAGTAGACACAACTACCTTGAACTGAGTACAGCAGGAATGAACAGTTTATTGTAGTAAAACATAGACTCATATAGCCACAGAACTTCATTAACATAAATCAACATTGATAAACAGGTAGACAACCCAACCTTTAATCCCCTTTAGCTACTGAATATCCCCCTGGTAGCCATCCTGTTAATGGGATTACTTTACACAATGGAGTTCCTGCCTGTTTGGCAGCCAGGTTGGAGCCATCTCTGAGTACCTTGGGCCCCTGTATGGCAGGTCATTCTGTCACAGTATTTTTTGAAAATGCACATAATTTATTTTTAACCAATTGATGTGGGAAAATGCAAATGGAACTAAGACCTTGCCAGGGCCATTTCTGTCCCCAAACAGTATGCATAAGGAGCAAAAATAAAGCCCTCTGTCTTTTTATATGTGTCATTTATACAAACAGTGTAATTTTTTATTGTGTTTTAAAAATGCAAGTTCCCTATTCTGAAATAATAATGGTGCAATGCTATGGGCCTGGCATAATGACGATTTAGCGTGCAGTGTAAATTTATCATTAAAATAAGCCCTGACATTGATGCGACAGCACAGACAAAATACCAAAAAGCCTTGAGAGCTCCTGGTCTGGTCAGCATTGTCACCAATATAAGAGGTATGAGGGGATGAAATTTAGAACTGCATTTTTATTTCTATGTGAAATCTGGTTGTAGGTCCAAGTCCTGTCCTGTGGTTACAGTTTGGGTTCTCGTGATCTTTAGAGTTACCATATTTCTTTATCCCCTTCAATCCCAGGGGCTTTTGGTACCTCAAAGCCCAGAGCAATTTTGCCATTTTTGTGCTATGTCGGTTCAGAGGTTATTCTCTTTTCCTGTGAATAGTGTACCCATGTAAACTATATATTGTTTTTTCAAGGAGAGATAGAGCTTTCTTTTGATACCATAGTTGGATGATTAGCTGAAAATTTAGAATGAGAAATTTAGTAAAAACTAGAGAAAATTTGAAAAAAAAAAAGATTTTTTTACATTTTCCCTCTGAATACTCACAACATTAGGTAAAGTGATGGAAAATCCCCTCCAAGTTTAGCAATTCAGGTGTCCTGATTTCAGAAATACCTAATTTATATAGATTTTCCATACTTTCCCAGCACCAGGGAGCATACTATAAGGTGTACATTTCTTGTATAATTTTGATGCCTATGGCTTAACGGGTTTGGGGGTTGTGAACGGGGGAGGGTTATACTGGCTAGATGTTATGCTAGGGCAATGGGATGTAAGGTTTATAATTTTTTTTATTATATTTTTTTTATATTTTTTTTATATTATTTTATTTTAATTTTTTTAAAATTTTTAATATTTTTTTTTTACACAAAAATGGTTAGAGGTCCTCTTAGGGACCTCCTGAACATGCCAGTGATGTCACAATGACATCACAGCTCACATTATTCTATTTTTTATTATTATTTATATTATTATTTTAATGATTTTTTTATTATTATTTTTTAAATGAATTAACGGCTTTTTTTTCTTCACTGTTTCAGGACGGGAGGGGGAGTGAGAGACATGGTTTCTCACTCCCCTCCTCGCGATCCCCTGCACCGATCACACTGTGATCTCTATGCAGGTCCTCACAGACCTGCATAGACAGGAGGACAGGATATCCCCATCAAGATCCCCCAAGATCTGTTAGAGCAAAGTGGGTGCGAATGTTATTCAGTTAAGTGTCCTATAAGAACAACATGCATTTTTTTTTTAGATTGAATGGATCCCAAAAAGGACATTTTATTCATTGTTCAATGTGAAGGCCCAGAAGGCTGATGCTGCAAAAGAGCAGCAACAAGAAAAAAGTCAGCCTGGTCCGTCTTCTTCCTTTGAGGAGTGTGAAGAGTTTGAGAAGGATGTCGTTTAATATGAAGATGACACTGCTGAAATAATATCAGATGATGATGAACATTCCTTTCAGATTAAAGAAACAAATACCTGCTCACAAAGCATTATCTAATGCAGTGCTTCTGAAGAGGATTTCACTGAAGCTGAACAGAGTGCACATCTTCTACCACTGAAAAACCAAAGTTACAAGGCCCAGATGATATCAGCCAATGCACTTCAGAAGGTCCAAGACAGCCTATATTGAAAAAATATCCGCAGACAAAAATGGGAGCACGCTTCAGGTCATTCTGATCACAGTGGTTTAAATCATTTGAATGGCTGGAATATTCGATTTCTCAGGATGCAGCATATTGTTTCCCTTGCCGTTTTTTTTCAACATCAAAATATCTACATGAGCATGTTAAAAAAGTACAATTTATCAACGTAGGGTACCAAAACTGGAAAAATGCACTTGAAACTGGTAAAGGAATACTACGGCACGAGAAGTCTGCTTCACACAAGGATTCCTATGTCAAATGGGAGGATTTCAAAAAGAATGTAAGCCAGGATACATCAGTCATGAAGAAGATGACTAAAGCGCATACAAGAGAGGTCAATGAAAATAGACATTACATAAAAACAATAGCGCAAATTTTGTTGTTAACAGCCAAGACGCAAATTGCCCAGCGAGAGCATCGGTGCAACACAGATGATATAAATCATGGAAATGTACGTGAAATTTTGTATTTAATTGCTGAAAAAGACAGCATTGTAAGATAAAAAATAAGAGGACCAAGAAATGCAAGATATCTACATCCATCTATACAAAATGAATTTTTGTCAATTATGGCTGCTTTTGTTAGAGAAGATATTGCACAGAGTATTAAAGGAAGTCCATTTTCCATTATTGCTGATGAAACAAAAGATCTAAGTAAAATGGAACAACTGTCTGTAGTAGTACGATTCTTTAATGATCAGAAAGTCCATGAACGGTTCTTAAAATTCTACCGAGCAGATAGTCATAATGCTGAATCTTTAACAGGATATATATTCCATGTCCTAGCATCTTTAGACATTGATAAAAATGATTGTGTCGGGCAAGGCTATGATGGTGCCTCTGTAATGAGTGGCCGGCTTAATGGAGTGCAAGCACGCATTAAAAAAGAGGTGCCTTGTGCACTTTACATTCATTGTATGAGTCACCGCTTCAACCTGGTCATTGTGGACACAGTCAAGAATGTACAGGTAGCATTTGATTTTTTTGTAAAACTAGAAAAGCTGTATGTGTTTTGCAGTACTTCTGTAGTGCATTCAGTGTTTTGTAATGTGCAACAAGAAATGTCAAGCAAACCAGCTGTCCAGCCATTCCAGGTTAAGCCACTAAGTGGCACAAGGTGGACATGCCAACATGCAGCCTGCAATGCTGTACTTAAAACACTTGACCCTCTATTGGAAACGGCCAATATTTTAGCAGAAGGAAACCATACTGAGAGAGCAGTGGAGGCAAAATCCATTCGGCAGTTCATTGACTTTGGCTTCATTCTGGCACTTGTGTTTTTGAGAACATACTTAAAAGGACCAGAACTCTCTCTAACCTGCTACAAGACAAAGATCTTGACTTGGCATCAGCTGCCCTCCTTGTGCGCACTGTTATACAAGAGCTTGAAGAAGTGCATCATCCAGAAAGTGAACCCGAAGCTTCTCCTCATTCTGCAACAATAGAAAGTGTCTGGGCAGAAACAATTCAGCTGAGCATGAAGTGTGGGATACCAACACCAGATGACGAATCTACTGAACTGCCTTCCAAGAAGCGAGATCGCCGGCCTCCTTTACACTTAAGAAATAGCATAATTTTGGAAAGTATAGGCCATAGACAACAACTACTGAAAAAGGATGAGTTCATTAAAATGTTTATGTTTGTTGTTCTTGACAGGATCATTTCAGAGCTCAAATCTTGCTTCTCCAAAGATTCTCTGGAGATCATGGAAGGAGTAAAGTCCCTGAACCCCCAATCTGATACATTTCTTAATTTTGAGAAATTGCTACCAATGGCCAGATTCTACACATGCAACATGGAAAATTTGGAGATTGAGCTGAAGCAGGCATTGCTAACCCTACAAAGAAAAAAGTTGTCAGATGCCATTAAGGTGGACACAATTCTAGAGTTTACCAACTTTCTTACTCTGTTCCATTCCTTGAGCTTTACCGGCTATGTAAAATAGCTTGTGTTTTGCCAGTCAGCAGTGCATCATGTGAAAGAAGCTTTTCTGCGCTAAAATTAATAAAATCATTCCTACGCACAACAATGATTGAGGAAAGGCTTTCAGATCTTGCCACATTGGCAATTGAGTGCAGACTTGCATCACAAGTAGATATGGAGCTTGTAGTTGGCAGGTTTGCATCAATCCATGGAAACTCCCGCTTAAAACTATATTAGTGTGAATGACTAAATTTAAGTACAAATTTGATTACCGTTCACATTAAAAGGAAAACACTGTATTCTTGTTGTATGTTATGATGTTGCACTTTATTTTGTAATGTGTACCTGATTCCTTATTTAATAATTGTGTTATGCTATAATCTCTGTTTACCCAGGAATACTTGAAAGTTAAATATTTATAGTTAAAAAAAACCCAGCTAAAACGTATATCTTGTTTTGTTTTGGCACTTTATCAGACACTTAGCTGTTATAAGTTTTAGGGTAAATCAGAGTTTCTTTATTTTGTGGATAATTAAGAAGGGTACAGAAGAAAAAAGGGAGGGGGAAGAGGGGTTACAAAGGGACAAAAGGGCAATGTCATGTCACATACCACGTTGTACAGAAGAAATAAACAACGCATTTGAATAATCTAAGCGTACAATGGGGAGAGACATCTGTTATAAAAGTACCTGGTAAAGCCCTAGAGTCAAGGGCCCAGATGCAGCAGAAAGGTGCAGGGCAAACCAAAAGGAAAAGGCGGACAACGGAAAAAGGAAAGGGGGGGGGGAGTCGGTAGACCCAAAGGTGTAAGGGAAACCTGGTTACCCAGTTACCCAAGGAGCAGGAAGGGAGACAGAGAAGGGAAGGGGCAGGGTAGGAATGAGGATGAGGTAAAAAGGAAACTGAGAGGGGGCGAGAAAGAAAAAAAAAAGGGGGGAGGGATGGTAAAGAATTAAGCATAAAGACACATATAGAGAAAGACAGAGACATAACGAGGCGGGAAGGAGACACCGCCAACAACGGTTAGGCACGTCTGGGCCGTAGGTAGAGAGGAGCGCAGGAGGACGGTACCAGTGGGCCAATAGCTTGTAAGACATCTCCTGGTCTCTGGCACTCCTGGAGCAGCGGTGATTGAGAACACAAATCTTCTCCCACTGTGTCTGCGTGAAAGTGATCCGCAGCTCGGACTCCCATCCGGGGTACAAGGTTAAAAGCGTCAAGAAGAAGGCTGTATAAGCGGGAAATACAGTGGGCCAGTAAGGAAGGCGCCACACAAAGATCTTCAAACGCAGTGAGGGTGCAAGATAAATTGTGTTGCTGAGGTAAGGAGCAACAAAAACTGCGAAGCTGAGCGTATCTGAAAACATCGGCGAAAGTAGAAGGCGAGAGAGGGGAGAGTTGATTTAAGGGCTCAAGGCCCTCAGGTGACCAATAGGAACGGATACTGCCAGTCCGATCAGAGGGAAGAGCAGGGAAAAGGAGTTGCCCCTGTCCGGGCGGGAAGTCAGGGTTATCCCTGACAGCGGTCAGTGGGGAGGGGATAGTGGAAATTTGGGTATGCCAGACTACAGAAAGCCAGGCGTCCAGCGTCGGAATCGACAACCAGGGCAGCACTCCAATAGGAGACCCCAGGAGGCCAGACTCTGCTTATGATTAGGGCTATGAGACCACTCCACGACCCGGAGTAGGTGACACACTCTGTAATAAGTACAGGGGCAGGGCAATGCCAAGCCCCCCCCTAGATTTGGGCATAATCAGAGTGGAGAAACATACACGCGGGGCCCGGGAGCCCCAGGCGAACCTCAAGAGAGTCTGCCGCAAGGACACAAAGAAAGACGGAAATACCATGTCCGTAGGTATTTTATTTAGTCGGCGCTCCACCTGAAAGAGATGCACGGCCGTAGGGAACTAATTTCAGTGCTAGACAAGGTGACATTGAGTATTTCAGACTTAGACGGGTTAATCTTGAAACTCGAGAGAGCACCGTAGATCGAGAGTTCTCGCAAAACATTGGGAAGAGACATGCTTGGGTGAGAAACAGTGAATAGTAGGTCATCCGCATAAGCTAAGACCTTATGATGCGTGTGCCCAATTAAGAGACCGCTAAGGTCCGGGTTACACCTGATAGACTGGAGGAGGGGTTCTAGAGATAAAACAAACAAAAGAGGGGACAACGGACAACCCTGGCGTGTGCCATTTCTGATACAGAAGGGGGCAGAGTAAGAACCATTTATACAGGCACGGGCTGTAGGAATAGAGTGTAGAGCGCGGATCCAAGCGAGCAGTCTGGGGCCGAAGCCCGTGCGTGTTAAGGTGGCGAACAGAAAAGACCAGTCAACTCTATCAAAGGCCTTCTCTGCGTCAGTAGACAGCAGGATAGCCGGGGCACAAGTATGTTTCGCAAAATGCATCAGGGACAAAGTCCTGTGCTGTCCCGAGCTTCACGGCCAGAGACGAATCCAGTCTGATCAGGGTGGATCAGGGAGGTCAGGAATGGCTTAACGCAATGGGCAAGGATCTTGGCAAACAGTTTAAGGTCAGAGTTAAGCAAAGAAATTGGGCGGTAGCTGCTACATTGGTCCGGGTCCTTGCCTTCTTTGGGGATGAGTGTGATAGAGGCCATCAATGTTTGATCATGAATATGACAACCCTCCAGGATGGAATTGAAGGTGGCCACAAAGTGAGGGCCTAGGAGATCCTTGAATTTAGAATAATACAACAGGGGGAGCCCATCACGGCCCAGGCATTTACTCGAGGGGGAAGACTTCAGGGCCAACAGAAGTTCGGGGAGCGTAATCGGCAGTCAAGAGAGGCAGACTCCTCTGCAATGAGCATCCTATGTATAGTCCGTTCAAGATAAAGCCAGACCTCATCCAGCCCGACAGGAGGTGCTGAGGCCGATCCGGTGTGGCGAACATTATACAGTTTCTCGTAGTAAGTCTTAAAACAGGTAGTTATGTCCGAGGGAAGTGAGCGGAGCTGGCCATCAGAGGAACGGATTCTGGAAATATACACTGATTTCCAAGTCACCCTCAGGGCCCTAGCAAGAAATTTGCCTGGTTTATTCCCGTGTTCATAGAACAGAGCCCTAGAGCGCGCAAAGCATCTCTGCATCTTACAATTAAGAATGGTGGCCAACTCAGAGTTGGTCATCTGCAGGTCAGTCCCCGAACCGGAGGACTTATGAGCCTGTTCCGCCATGGCGATCTTACCGTAAAGTTCATCAATCTTAGCCGTCTCCTGTCGCTTACGGTGGGAGCAGACGCTAACAAAATGTCCCCTGATCACACATTTGTGGGCCAGTCAGTATCGGGGTTTCAGGTAGCAAATTCTCTGTAAAGTAGTGACAAGAAGCTCCAAAAGCCTCTGCACTAATAGCAGCATCCGAGAGAATCACCTCATTGAGGCTCCAGGCGCGTTCGGGAGGGCGGGCCAGCAGGGGGAGCACCGACAGCAGAACCGGGGCATGATCAGACCAGGTGGTAACCCCAATAGCGTAGCTACGCAAGAGAGGGGCGGGCCGGCAGGGAAGGAGGAAGTAGTCAATGCGGGAGTAGGAGTGATGAGACATAGAGTAGAAAGTAGAGTCCCGGTCTGCAGGGTGCAAGGCTCTCCAGCAGTCCATTAACTGATGCTCCAAGAGCAGGCCCGAAATCTTAAGCAGAACATGGCAAGGGGTTCTCGCCGTACCTGCAGAGGTATCCAGGAATGGATGTAGAGCCACATTGAAGTCTCCCCCTAGCACCAAAATCCCCTCCTGGAAGCCCTCCAGTTCTCGAAAGACTCAACAAAACAACGGTATAGGTATAGGTTTGCTGTAGGACCATCCCCTTCACCAGCAAAAATCTCCCCTCAGGATCCTCCCGAGTATCAAGCAATTGGAATGGAACCCGGCTGGAAAAAAGCACCGCCACACCCTTGGTCTTTGCCGAAGGGTTGTCACTGAAAAACCCAGTGGGAAAGAACCTAGTAGTCGGTCTGGGTGCCTTAGATTTCAAGAAGTGTGTCTCCTGTACAAAAGCAACGTCAATCCGCCCACGCTTAAGGTCCCGTATAAGGGAGGAGGGTTTTTCAGGGGTATTCAGACCACGTGCATTGATATAGAGTAGATTCAGACCAGCAGACATGACCACACACACACAAAAAAAGGGGGGGGGTACAGGTAAAAGATAGTGGGACAGGTATAAGGTAGTGGGACACAGGGAAGGGAAGTAAAGGGAGAAGGAAGAAAAGAGTAGAAAGACACCAATTACGCCCACCAGGAAAACCGAACCCAGTAACTGAAGGGCGACACTGTGTAGGGGGAGGAACAACCAGACGAGAAGAGAAGGCCAGAAATAAAGGAGGAGAAAAAGAAGAGAAAATAGAAAACGAGCCCAACAAGGACTGCCGCTCGCAAGCATGCATAACAAAAATTGAGATAAAGTACTTCAAAGGAAGAGAGGAATACATGAAAATAAGAGGTTGGCCGGACAGTATCATTCAGACTATTATGCCCATATAGTGAGAAACAGGGAAACCATCCTGTAGATAAGTCGCTTGGCATACAGCGGTAGACAAGCGTTGACATCCACGGAATCAGTAAAAAACAAACAGTGCAACATCAAAAGGAAACAAATGTGTGCATCGCAAATAAGGTCAAAACACCACTAGTAAATGAAAACAAATCAGAGCATCGGCACGAAACTCAGTGACAGTGCGAGAGTAACCCCATAGAACATATGGTGAGTAGCACATGCAACTGGGGCCAAGCCAGGACCCACAAGGGATATGTGGGGAGGAACACCAGGTGATGCTGGAGGTGCAGAGAAAAAGAAACAAAAAAAAACAAACCAAATAGGAGCAGCCCCACGATGCACCGAGGGAGGAAGTGGCCAGGCACATAGCGGCATGTAGGCCGATCTGACTATATGGGTGATCTACCCATATAGTCAGTGAAAAAGAAACATTTCAACCGTGAAAATTGAACAAACATGTACATTGTAAAAAAGATCAATGCCAGTACGAGAGCATGTAGCAACACAGGGCAGTGGCAGTGTGAGAGATGCCCAGTGGAACAACGCCCCACTAGGAATACATGGGGAAGAATACCAAGTTGAGGCTGGGTGTGTAAAAAAAAAGGGGGGTGTGTATTGTGTGTATACAGGTGCCAGGCACATTGCGGCATGTAGGCCAGATCACCCGCAGTTTCAGCAGAGAGCAAATGCGTATATTGTAAATAGTGTGCAACTACCCCATTAGCGGGGAGTGTAGAATGAAAATATGATAAAGTAGCTGCACCAGGGATGTATCGTGTGAGTAAGCAGCTAGGCACATATTGGCGGACAAGCTAGAGCACCCACAGAGTCAGTGAAAAAGAAACAGTACAACTATGAAAATTAAACAAACGTGTACATTGTAGATAGGATCCATGTCAGTGGGAGAGATACATCATAGGCTAACACCACATATGGAATGTATAGCAACACCCGCGTCAGCGGTAGTGGGAGAGGAACTCGGTAGAACAACGCCCCGCTTGGAATACACGGGGGAGAATACTGAGTTGGTGCTGAGTGTGTGAGAGAGAAAAAATAAATAAAATAATAATAATAAAAAAATATATATATATATATACCGTATTTGCTCGATTATAAGACGAGGTTTTTTTCCGGGCAAATGCTCTGAAAAATACCCCTCGTCTTATAATCAAGGTCGTCTTCTAATTAGACCTCAAAAAAATGTCTGCTGGGGCCAGGCTTCTTACCGATGCTTTGGTCCCGAGCAGCGTCTCTTCTATTAGCAGCAGGAAGCTAGCAGAGTGTCACATAATTCTGCCTCCCCCTCCGTCCTCTGGGGGCGGGGCCAGAGAAGTTGCTCGCACAGCCGGGCCCCTGCAGAAGTCTGCGAGTGGGAGATCTGCAGTTCAGGTAAGGGGGTGGGGGGTTTGAGCGTGTGTGTGTGTGTGTGATTAATGGAATGAATGAGTATTTAAATGTTTGTGAATGAGTGTGTGTGTGATAGCATGGATGTGTAAGGGGGGGTAGCATGGCATAGGGAGGCTGTACTCAAACTCCTATCATCCCCAGGTTCCAGCATGTACTGGCTGCCTTGGCTTGATAGGAGTTTGATTGCTGTTAGCAGTTATATATATATATGTATATATATATATATATATATACCTCCAGAAATGCCTTTTAACTCCCTATATGCCACTCTGGTATATAGGGGGTTAAAAGGCATATCATGGGGCAGAGTGGCATATAGGAGGGCATAAGACATTTCTGGAGGCAGAGTGGCATATAGAGGGTTAAAAGGCACATCATGGGGCAGAGTGGCAAATAAAGGGGGATTAAGGCATTTCTGGGGGCAGAGTGGCAACCTTGGGAGCAGATGTGCATAACTGGGGGGGCAGGTTGGCAAATAAAAGGAAATAAAAAAATATATATTTTTCTCAATCATAGCTTTTATTAAATATGAAAAAATTGTTTACATGAATTAATATTTACTAGTAAAACTTTTTTTCCTGTAGGGTAGTCTTATATTCAGGCTTTTTGTTTTTTTCCTAAATTAATAGTTAGATTTTGGGGGGTCGTCTTATAATCAGGGTCGTCTTATAATCGAGCAAATACGGTATATATATATATATATAGAAAATAACAATCATTCCACGGCACCCATAGTGGAGGGTGTGTGTGTACGGTATGTGTAAGCCTAAACTGAGACACATTCCAACAATAGAGTCCCAGTGGGAGTCTAGTGAGTTCAGCAAGAGTACAATAGATAAAAGAGGGCTTATGCTTATGACAGCGATGGAACTCAGATAATGGCAGATAATGTCTCTGTGAGCTCTATCCAGGGGTATCGGAAAGTCAGCAGAGTGGCCGAAGAGACAGTTGAAGATTCTAGTGAGGAGCGCCTTCACATCTTCCGGGCCATCCGACTCCGGGATCCATCGGAGGCGGATATTGGGTCGACGGCCCCTGTTATCAAGGTCCTCGATCCTGCGGCGGAGCTCTTGGAGGTAATGGGAATGTTACGTCACCGTCTGTTGGGACTGAGTGTTTGCCAGATGGTGTTGTGTCGTTGAGCCCTCAAGGGTCTGTAAACGTTTTTCTAACGTTTCTATTTGCGCACCACTTGTTTAAGTTCTGCAATTAGGAGCGAGAAGTCAGATTTCCACGGTGCGGAGTCTCACCACCTCCGGAGGCTGAGATGCAGGCGGTAAGTGCATTGCTGCGGCTGGATCCTCAACCGACGAGGCCTTCTGGGGCCTGGGAGGCCAAGTCTGCCGGGGTCCGAAAGTACTCACGGAAGGAGAGATTAGAGGAGTGCAAACGATCCCCCCCGGTGTGGGGGGGGGGGCGTAAGCCGTTTTTTTGGAGCGGCCCATAATGGCTGAATGTGAAGTTTAGCGCTATGAAGTTGCGAGCGGCGGCGGAGGTATCGGCTCAAGCGGCCATCTTGCTTGGTGGTCGGACATGCCCCCCAGCTGTTATAATTTTTAAACCATCTTTCAATCGTGGACTTAAAAGAGATAAGTACAAATTATGTATTTAAAAATGCATGTGTAATGCATATATATATTGTGACAGAAAGGCCGGTACAGTAGTGGATGGGCGGTATATACGCCCTACTTTGGCTAATTTTGTGTGTCCTTATGTGTAAAATTAAAGCCCCAGGGAAAGAGAAGCAGAATAAAAAACTACAATATAGGAAGTGACTTGTAAATTGTGTAATGGGTCCCTGGGGTGGAGTATCCAGAAGAGCAGGGTGGGCTGGTGCTCCAACAGCTTTTAAAATCCAGACCAGGATTTACAGGTGACCAAGTATAGCTCACCTGGTCTAATCAGGACGGTTTAAAAAGCCCAGCTTGGTTCAATTCACTCTCTTCTTATTGCCAGCCAGGAGAGCTGCTGGATTTATTTTGTTTGTTTGGCGTGTTTTGATTTGAAGAAAATAAATATTTAAATTCTATCTGGAACTGGAATTGGCTTTTTACCCTAGAAGACAAGTGACTCTGGAAGATCTCTGACTAACTCCTTGTGTTTCAAAGGACGTTCAGTTACAATTGGTGGAGAATGCGGGCATCACTTATGTGTCTGTGGGTATAAAGCTACCTGAAACTTACCATGGAGGAAGTTATTAAAGCACTGATCCAGTCTACTTCTGCACAGCAGGAAGCTAATAGGAGAGCTGCAGAAAATAGTGCAGCCCTACAGCAGCTGGTGCTGGCTCAAGCAGAGAATGCTATGATAATGGCCAAAGCACAGAAGGAAAGCACTGATACCTTGGTACAGCAGATTGTTATGACACAAGCTGAGGCATTCAGAGTGACCCGTGCGGAACAGCAAACCGCTACCCATGCGCTACAGCAGGAGATTCACGCTTTGTCTGAAAAGCTGAACTGGGACTCTGAAGGGACCTATCAAGGACCCAAGGTGATTCGGGCAAGTCACTATCTTCAAAAGATGACTGCAGTAGATGACACTGAGGCATATCTTCTAGCTTTTGAACGCACAGCAGCGAGAGAAGGATGGCCGGCAGCTGAGTGGGCAAGTATACTGGCACCGTTCCTGAGTGGAGGACCCCAGAAGGCCTACTATGACTTGGAGCCAGCACAGGCCAGTGACTACAGCAAGTTGAAGGATGAAATCCTGGCAAGGCTTGGAGTAACCTCAGCAGTACGCTCACAAAGGTTCCATTCATGGTCATATTCCTCTGACAAAGCTGCAAGATCCCAAATGTTTGACCTAATACATCTGGCCAGAAAGTGGTTACAGCCTGAGGTCAACTCAGCACGCCACATTGTGGAACTCTTAGTAATGGACCGTTTTTTGCGAGGCATGCCTCCCACTCTGCGTAGATGGGTTAGTCAAAGTGACCCTCACACAGCAGACCAATTAATTGCTTTGGTGGAGAGGTATGTAGCTGCAGGAGAACTTGCACGTCCTGTTTCAACTGAGCAATCCCGCAATCAGAAGATCCAAGATCCTGGGAAAGCTGCTAAGACTGTTCATGATGTTTGACCTAATACATCTGGCCAGAAAGTGGTTACAGCCTGAGGTCAACTCAGCACGCCACATTGTGGAACTCTTAGTAATGGACCGTTTTTTGCGGGGCATGCCTCCCACTCTGCGTAGATGGGTTAGTCAAAGTGACCCTCACACAGCAGACCAATTAATTGCTTTGGTGGAGAGGTATGTAGCTGCAGGAGAACTTGCACGTCCTGTTTCAACTGAGCAATCCCGCAATCAGAAGATCCAAGATCCTGGAAAAGCTGCTAAGACTGTTCATGATTTAAGGGGTACTGAAGAAGGTATATGCACAAGACACCAGAGACGCTATTCCAGGAGTCAGAGCCGCATTCAGACATAACAAACCTGGGAAAAGAACTAATTGGGGATATGACTATGTTATCAAATGTTATAAATGTATCGAGGTTGGTCATACAGCCAAGGACTGCCCACTCAATGACGAACGTATGGAATGCAATATGGGGGAAAATCCATGTTCTCTTTATCAATGTGTTGGTTCTGCTAATAATTGGGGATTACTCTAGCCTTGGTGTAGAGATAATCTAAATTTTATTAAAGACAGGAGGCGAATATTTGCATAACTTCTTTACTACAAAACCTCCAGCAGCAAAGAAACAGTTAACATGTAATAAAAAGTGACCAATAGGAAAACAGGAAAAAGTTCATAAATATCACTCCAAAACAATCCCACTTCCTCTTCTTTGATGGTGTGCCGAAACGTGAAGCACAGGAATGTCATAGTACTCAAAGGAGAAGAAACCTGGACAACGGGAAAACCGACCATCTAACGAAAAGGTATGTATCAAGAGGAGAATCAAACTGCAAGAAACAGAGAGACATCATGAAAGTACACAGTTCATGAAAATAGTTTTAGTAAATAAAACGAAACATCAGTCAGAACATAAATAATGTAAATAAATAATATTCATACAATATAATAATAAAATATGACAAGATATAAATAATACCAGACAAATAAACCCAGGGAGGGAGAAAAGCATAATGGGTGGGAAATATTCGCCTCCTGTCTTTAATAAAATTTAGATTATCTCTACACCAAGGCTAGAGTAATCCCCAATTTTATAGCAAGACAGGAGGCTTCATATTTGCAATTTTAAAGCGACACCAATAATCTAGAGGAAACGTGAGGACGAGGGCGATAATAAAAACAGCGAAAAGTAGTTTCCCTAGACCAATCCGCCGCAGACAGAATATCAGAAAGGGAACCTCCCAAATCAAACGCAGCGGAGGCAGCAGCGCCTCGAACGGAGTGTGCGCCAAAACAACTATCGACACCCGCCAAACGGAGAATCCATTTAATCCATCTGGCTAGTGTAGGAGAAGAGACCGGCTTAAAAGGAGATACATAACTAATAAACAAAGGTCCCGAAACTGAGGATCGAAGAGATAATGTAGAAGCAAGATAAACACGAACACAATCCGCCACACACAGATTAGGGTGGTCAGAAAAATAGGGGTAAACGACCGAAGAAGAATAAGACTTCGTTCTACGAGAGATAGACACCAAAACACCCTCCGGAGAAAACGAGAAGGAGGTAGTGTTAAAAGCTCTAATGTCTGAGACCCTACGAAAAGAGATCAAACAAAAAAGAAGGGCCAACTTAGCTGAAAGTTGACGCAAAGACAGAGCGTTGTTAACCGGCCACGATTCCAGAAAGTCAAGGCCAAGCGAAACGTCCCAAAAAGAGGAATACCTGGAAGAAGGGGGTCTCGCGAGGCGAATCCCTCTAAGTAGACGGCAAACAGTAGGATCCTTACCTACGCTCGTCCCATCCACAGGAACATGGGCAGCGGAGATGGCCGACCGAACCACGTTGAGGTAACGATATGACTTACCCAAAGAAAAAAGATGAGCCAGAAAATTCAAGATCATCACCACAGGGGCCGTAAAGGGATCCACCTGTTGTTCCACACACCAGCGTTGCCAGGATTGCCACGCTTGTAGATAGGATCGTCTAGTACCCGGAGCCCATGAATCCCAGAGAAGATTTCTAGCTTCTTGTGATAAGCCTGAGGAACTCCAGGAACCCCGGAAACCATCCAGGCCACTAAGGACAACTGGCCTTGGAGAATCAGTGGATGAGGGTTGCCGTCCTGATTCAGGAGAAGGTCTCGCAACTGAGGAAGCAAGAGAGGGTCTGCACATGACATCTCCAGCAACAGGGGAAACCACGGTTGCATTTTCCAGAAGGGCGTGATCAGCAATAACGTGATCTGTTGTCTGCTCACCTGATGGAGGGTCCGGAGAATCATGGAGAAGGGCGGGAAAGCGTACGCTCCCGCAGGAGGCCAGACTTGAAGAAAGGCATCCACTGCCCGCGAAAGAGGATCCGGAAGCCAGCTGAAGAAAACTGGCAGCTGATGGTTGGTCCTGGACGCGAAAAGATCCAGAGATAGTGGACCCCGAAGTCGATCTAGAGATTCGAAAACCTCTGGAAGAAGACGCCAGTCGCTGACATCCCTCCAATGCCTGGAAAACCAATCCGCTACCATATTTTCTTTCCCTGGGATATACTCCGCCCTGATGGCAAGGTGATTGTCCAGGCAATATTGATACAGATCCCTGGTGAGATCCGACAGAAGCTTGGACTTGGAGCCCCCTAAATGATTGATGTAGCGGACGGCCGAAACATTGTCCATCCTGAGGACCAAAGAACAATGTGTTATGTTCTTGGTGAAACTTCGAATGGCAAATGAGCCGGCGATCAGTTCCAGGCAGTTTATATGGAACCCTCGTTCTTCTTCCGTCCAGAGTCCGCTGGTGGCCGAGTTTTCGCAGGCCGCCCCCCAACCAAGGAGGCTGGCATCCGACTCCAGATAAAAATCTGGAGCGTGACCGAAGATAGCCCGACCGTTCCAGGCATCCATGTGACGTAGCCACCAATGCAGTTCTACCCGAACCTCGTCCGTCAGCTGAATCGGTTGGTCGTATGAATCTGACCGACGTAGATAAGCCGTTTTGAGACGTTGCATAGCGCGATAGTGTAAAGGGCCAGGGAAAATAGCCTGAATGGAGGCCGAAAGTAACCCCAGGGTGCGCGCAAGGTCCCGTAGGGAAACACACTGGGAGCGAAGAATACGGCGTATATTCTTCCGTATAGCAATCAGTTTTCCCGATGGAAGTTTCAAAACAGCCTCCACGGAATCCACAAGAAATCCGAGGACCGACTGGGAAGGAGAAAGGTCCGACTTCTTGTCGTTGATAATGAAACCCAGGGACTGGAACAGTTGGACAGCCATCTGAGTATCCTTGAGAAGAGTATCCCGGTCCTGTGCCATCAGGAGAACGTCGTCGAGGTAGATGATGGATCTGACGCCGCGTTCCCGCAAAAACTCCATGACTGGTTTCAGCAGTTTCGTGAAGCACCATGGAGCGGAACTGAGGCCAAAGGGAAGGCAAGTGAATTGCCAGAGAACGTCCTCCCACCAAAACTGAAGGAACCGTCTGTCTTCTGCGTGGACCGGCACGGTAAGGTAAGCATCCTTTAGATCCAAGCGAGTGAACCAGTCCCCTTGACGTAGTAGATCGCGCAGCAGATGGATCCCTTCCATCTTGAAATGTTGATAGGTCACGTGGACGTTCAATGCTCGCAAATTGATGACAGGACGGAATTCCCCAGTCTTCTTCTTCACCAGAAAAATGTTGCTCACAAACACCGGACGTCCACGAGCGCGTTCGATTGCGTCCTTCTCTCAAAGGGAAGAGAGTTCTGCATGAACCAACCTTAGAGAATCCCGTGACATATGAATAGGGAGAGGGGCCCGAGACTGACAAGGAGGGGAAAGGAAATCTATGCGAAAACCCCTGACACATTGAAGTACCCAAGGATCCCGTGTAAGACCTTCCCAACAGTGGGTGAAATGTACGAGTCTCCCCGCCACAGGAATATGCGGAAGAAAAATAGAGGTCCTTACCTGATGGAAATCTCCCTCTGAAGGATGAAGATGTGCCTCTTCCTCTAGTAGAACCTCTGGTGAGCGGGTTCCGGTATTGAAAGCGACATGTCGCATCATATTGGAATCTGGGCCTGTTGCCTTGATAGGCAGCTCTGCTGGTGACCCGGCCCCTCTGTCGACCAGCTCTGGACAAAAAACGGTTCTCGCTCCTGAAAACCCTGCGTAGAGACGTCTGCGCCTTATTCAGCGAGGTAAATATATGAACGTGTTGGTTAAGTTCTTTTAAAAACTTATCACCGAAAAGAAGGCCCTTGGCCTCAGGGCCCAGTTCCTTGGGCGCCAGCTCAGATAACTTAGTGTCCAGCTTAAACAATGCCGCCTTCCTGCGCTCGGCTGAAATAGCAGCGTTGGCATTCCCCAGAAGGCAAACTGCACGTTGGGCCCATTCTCTAACTAAATAGGGATCCAATTGAGAGCCATCATTCAAGGCGTCGTCAGCGATAGACAGCACCTGGGTCAGAGGGCCCGAAACATCCAGCAACTTGTCTTGTGCAGTCCGAAGGCCTTGTTCAATGCGTTTGCGTGGATCACGACCACTACGCGTCATGAAGGACACGAATGTACTGTCGAATTCGGGCGTCTGAGCCACCTTGTCGGGGATCGTAGGTCTCGGGCATTCAGCACGAAGTTTTTGACGTGCTTCTTTCTCCAGTGGGCGCCGCAGCCAAAATCGTATGAATTCGGCCACATGCGCAGAAGGAGCCCATTCTGAAGATCTTGGGTGACGTAAAACCCGAGGGTCGAACATGGGAAGTCCGGCCGCATCCAGAATCTCAGTCGTCAGCGCGGCAGCCGAGGTAGAAGGCTGCAGGTCAGTCGTCACATCTTTAGACTGTGATAGAATCGGAGGTGAAGTTGATCTGGAGACTACAGGTAAACATTCATCCACCACATCATAGTCGTCTTCCAACACAGAAGGATCCAGAGTGGTTGCAGATGGACCGGAGGGATCCGATCGTGGACCTTTTTGACGCTTAAGGGGAGCCTTGCCCTTGAGGGAGACTTCACCTTCGGTCCAAAGACGTTTGCGTGGACGATCTATCTCCTCAACAGGTAAATGGGAGTCATCAGATTCCGAAACCTCAGCATGAGGAGATCCGCCAGTAGGCGGTAGTGACTGAGGCACAGGGGCCCTATCAATAGAGGCCAATGCAGATGGCAAGGAATCCATCAAGGCGGCCTTAAGCCATGCTTTGAGAGCAGCGGGCATTTGAGGAAGCTCTGAGTCAGACATAGCGACCAATTATCTGAAGAGAAAAAACAAAAGGAACATATGGACACCAGCACATAAAAGCGGGGGTCATCCGCTAAACCCAGAGAAATTCAGTCAAAGGGCTTGGAATTTTTTTTTATATATATATATATATATATTGAGATATTTTATAGGGTAAAAACCCAAATACAGAGCAGTGACCAAAGTACTGCAATCAGATGGAGCAACAGCCCCTATAAACAGTCTATGATATACATAGAATCACATCAGGCATTAAGGCTTACCCACCAGGGTTAACAGCCATATAACCATTATAATTGGGACATAAAGCTTAAATAAAATCAGTAAGTCCCTGCATATGCACATAGATGTCACATAAAAATAATAATATTATTGGTTGAAATTCAACTTAATTATGTATTTCCTTTTTTTTTTTTTTTTTTTTTTTTTTTTTTTTTGAAAAATAAATGTGCTATCACTTTAATAAGCCTGTGTGTGGTCCAGCAAACAAACAGCAACGCGGTGCCGAACACATACAGAGGGGAATACCCTCACAACAGGAGGTGGTCAACCTCCCACCGCACGGAACAGCCTATTCAGAGGCTGCAACGCGGGTACCAGGATTAAAAGTACAGCTTTTAAAAGGTAAGTGTGCGACAAACGAAGAACGGAAAGAGCGGGGTTTTATCGTTGTGCAACGAAACAAAACCCCGCGCTCAAACGCAATAAACAAACCGACGGCAGAGGTATAAATATACCTCGCCGCCGGAACAAAACACGGGCCGCGCGAAGGTAAAGAAAACCAACGCGCGCTCAAACAACGCGCCGAAAAAGGCGCGAAGGGAGACAAAAACTGCGTCACAGAAAAAACATGGCAGTTAGAGATTAACTGTCACGCAAGGAACAGAAAGAGACCAAATAAAATGGAAAAGGATGACAGTAGAAACACAGTAAATAAACCGAAAATAAGGTAGAAAAAACCCAAATGATAAGAAAAAATAAGTTAAAAATAGAACATAAACATTAATGAAAGGCAAAAAAGAGGAGATGGGTAAAACAACCAAGGGAATAAACCCATAAGTATAGAAATAGCGAAAAAAACACACATATATTGAAAATAAATTATACAGATGAAATAAATGAACACCAAATATATAAATATATATATGTATGTATGTCAAAACTAGCCGTACAGAGTAGCACGTCTAGCATGGAGAGTGCTCACCTGGAGGCCAGCAGCAAAGAAGAGGAAGTGGGATTGTTTTGGAGTGATATTTATGAACTTTTTCCTGTTTTCCTATTGGTCACTTTTTATTACATGTTAACTGTTTCTTTGCTGCTGGAGGTTTTGTAGTAAAGAAGTTATGCAAATATGAAGCCTCCTGTCTTGCTATAAAATAATAATTCTCATTGGTGTTATGTGAATGTAAATGGGAAAATGTCTAGAGCACTGCTAGATTCAGGGAGCATGGTCACTTTAGTAGCCGAGTCGATAATACCTGAGGTAGAAACAGATCATGTACATAAAATGGGAATTATCTGTGTACACGGTGACAAGCGAGAATATCCCACTGCTGAGGTACAAATTGAAACTGAGTATGGTAATATAAAATATAGAGTAGGTGTAATGCCCAGTTTAGCACATGATGTGGTGATTGGACGAG
Source organism: Spea bombifrons (assembly GCF_027358695.1). Lineage (NCBI taxonomy): Eukaryota > Metazoa > Chordata > Amphibia > Anura > Pelobatidae > Spea > Spea bombifrons. The sequence continues at coordinate 7,325,436 of NC_071099.1, forward strand.
ACTTCCCAAACTTTCTCCAGCTGTGGGGATCCACAGAAAACTCAGGCCATACCCCATTAGGAAGCAGTCAAACTGGTGAAGGTTCTGTGTTTCCCTTTTCTGATGTTGATTTGGAAGACGATCTGGATGACATGAGACAAAATAAATGTAAAGCTTTCCACCCTTTACCTGTGTTAGTAGGGGATAATACTGTTGGAAACAGAGAGGAGGCTGGTACTAGCACAGAGAAGGAGGATGATTTCCCAGAGTTAGGGGTCAGTCCGGTTAATTTTAAATGTGCTCAATGGGAAGATCCTACATTAGTTGCTGCTAGAAATAATATTCAAAATAGAAAAAGGCTCCAGGCACTCAAGGGTTCCATCAGACAGATTTATTGAAGGAAACGGACAACAACGTTTCGACCTCACAATGAGGTCTTTATCAAGTTGACCACACAAGTAAAAAGTAAAAGTTTAAATAGCACATATCAATAAATGAATAGCCAATCAAAAGACCAATCTAATCTAACACCATGTGTAGTATAATTGATAATCATGTATTAACATAAGTAAATATTCAAAAGTATACATCATAATAAATAAATGATACTTGCAGATGTTAAAAGAAACCAGTGACAAATAAAGAAATATATTAAGATCCATATATATTAAATAACCAAAGGGAATATATTAAGAAAATACCCATAAAGTATGTGCAATCAGTGTCTGTAATAGACACTTACAGAGATTTAACTAGTGCAGTTCCATGTAAACACATCAGTGTTAATACTCCAAAAAAATGTGAATTAAATCAAACCAAACAACCAAATCGACAAAAGCAAATATGCTGATTAAAATAAGAAAAAAGGGCAAGCATTTGTCAGCACTAAAGCGTGGTGACGCTCTGCGCATGCGCAAGCTTACTCCATGCATGCGCAAGAGCATTATCTCTGATAAAATGGTGCAGGTGTATTCATAAAGTGCAATAGCATTACCAAGTGCATGTATCATCAGATCGCCATCTGTTATCATAAAGACCAGACAAATTGTAAAAACGATATATTGTGAAGGAATAAATAGTTATATGACACATATTGTGAATAAAACAAATAAAAATAATATAGATAAAAAACTTGAATATTTACAAAAACCAAAAATGGCAAAATCACCATAAATTAAATTAATATACAATGGTATATTATAATGTGACACGATCAAATAAAGTGCAAAGTAGATATAAAATGTAACCAATTCTAAGAAAGTTAATAAAGTGCATTGATAATAGAGGTCAGCAAAAAAGTGTAGCACATTCAGTGATGTATTTTAGAGAGGAGAAAGTTTTATTTTGCACAGAATCCCTTAAAGTGACACAGTGCTATTAAATTATCAATGAAATCATGTGAATTATGAGGGTCTGAAACTAATATAAGACGACATCAGCACATGTAGAACAGAGAATAAAGAAGTTGAATCTAAAAAGGAAAAAGAGAATAGAAATTGATCATAAAAAATGAAAACTAAAGAAAAAACATAAATTTTAAATAAAATCAAATAAGAGGCATCAAGTCAAATTCATAATTAAGACCCCTAGGAAAGATGGTATCCAATTCTTTAATCCAAAACGCCTCCCTATATAATAATTTTTTCACCCTATCTCCCCTTCTGATAGATTCTGGCACCATATCAATAATTTGAAATTTTAGTTGTGATATACCGTATTTGCTCGATTATAAGACGAGGTTTTTTCCAGAACAAATGCTCTGAAAAATACCCCTCGTCTTATAATCAGGGTCGTCTTATAATCAGACCTCAAATAGGTCTGATTATGAGACTAAGATCCAGATCCCCCGCAGCGATGCAGAGGACCTGGATCCTCCTGTGTTAACCCCCTCCCCCCCACTTACCGGTGCTTCTGAGTCCCCGGTGCTTAGTCCGGGCTGCGTGTAGAGCTCTACACGCTTCCCAGACTAAGCACTGGGGACCCAGATGCAGGGGACCTGGATCCTCCTGTATTAACCCCCGACCCAACTTACCGGTGCATCTGAGTCCCCGGTGCTTAGTCCGGGCTGCGTGTAGAGCTCTACACGATACAATCGCGTAGAGCTCTACACGCTGCCCGGACTAAGCACTGGGGACTCAGAAGCACCGGTAAGCTGGAGGGGAGGCGGGCATAACACAGGAGGATGCAGGGGACCTGGATCCTCCTGTGTTATGCCCCCTCCAACTTACCGGTGCTTCTGAGTCCCCGGTGCTTAGTCCGGGCAGCGTGTAGAGCTCTACGCGATTGTATCGTGTAGAGCTCTACACGCAGCCCGGACTAAGCACCTGGGGCTCAGATGCAGGGGATCTGGACCCTCCTGTGTTATGCGCCCCCCCCAACTCAGAAGCACCGGTAAGTTTGGAGGAGGGAGGGGGAGTGTTAAATGGGGGGTGTAAGGCATTTCTGGAGGCAGAGTGCTCTTTGAAATGCCTTTTAACCCCTTTAATGCCACTCTGCCTCCTGAAATGCCTTAAACCTCCCTATATGCCACTCTTCCCCATAATATGCCTTTTAACCCTCTAAGTGCCAGATAGGGTTAAAAGGCATATAGGGTTAAAAGGCATATCATGGGGCACAGTGGCATTTAGAGGGTTAAAAGGCATATCATGGGGCACAGTGGCATATAGGGGGTATAAGGCACTTCTGGGGCAGATGTGCATAACTGGGGGGCAGGTTGGAAAATAGAAGGAAATAAAACCAAAATATTTTTCTCAAGCATACCTTTTATTAAAAAAGTGTTTAAATGAATTAACATTTACTGGTAAAACTTTTTTCCTATAGGGTCGTCTTATATTCAGGCTTTTTCTTTTTTTCCTAAATTAATATTAAGATTTGGGGGGTCGTCTTATAATCAGGGTCGTCTTATAATCGAGCAAATACGGTATTATGTCTCTTCTCTTTGAAATGTGCAGGAATGGGGAGATCAGTAAGTCCAGTGCGTATAGTGGATTTATGTTTTGAAAATCTATCTTTAAAACCCTGTGTAGTTTGTCCAACATATACTAAACCACAAGGACATTTCAAAATATATACCACAAAAGTGGAATTACAAGTAACATGATATTTAATTGTATACTTTTTACCATCATGAGGGTGAAAAAAATGCTTTCCAAGGATCATTGAATGGCAAGAGACACAATTGTAACAGGGTACATTACCTTTGTGTATTCGTGTGTCTATGGATTCGGTAGTAGAGATTTCAGCCTTGACTAGTTTATCACGCAAGGACGGGCATCTTTTATATGCCATCATCGGGGGCCGACTAAATTCTGGGATATTTGGAAAACTCTCAGAGAGAATATGCCAATGCTTATAGATTATTTTTTTAATGGAGCAAGATTGTCTACTAAACGTGGTAACGAATGTGAGTCTAGGTTGTGTAACAGTCCTTTTAGAAGGGTTTAAAAGAGATTCTCTTTTCAAATCATTCACTAATAACAGTTGTGATTTTACAATTTCCTCTGGGTAACCTCTTTCATAGAATCTTTGTGACATCTCCTGGAACTGATAATTTTTTTTTTTTTTTTTTTTTTTTTTTTCAAGTCTCAGTTTATTGAAAAAGATAGTAAAAAAAACAGTACAATACAGACACCAGCCATAAAAATATGTAATGCACAATAGACCGTACAGTGGTGAGAGCCATGTGACAAGTAATAACACAATCATCAGGCACAGTTGTAGGAACGCCGCGATGAGAGGGCAAGACAGACACATAGCAAAAACCCATACAAGCAAAAACCTCTCAAATGACAGTCGGCTTGCGTGACAGAGGAAAGCATAATCAGGAGAGCCGATGATCCAGCAACTCGGACTAAACCGAGACAGGCAAAGGAACACAGAACAAGGTAACAAAGAAATGGACGTGACATGAACATGACGAGGAACCACGCCAAATGTAAGTAGAGCTGGAGAGCGAACATATGCACTGCGAAAAAACAAGTCTATGTAACCACAACAGAGTTCCATAAGAACTAGCTATACAGGAGCCGAAGCCTGGGGAGCCCCGGGAAGGCCCGGTAAAATCCTCTGAAAGGCAGGGGATCCGAGGAAGGCCTGCCAGGGCAACCACTTCAAATGATTGGCACAGCCAAAGCCCCTAGAGGACATCACCAGATCCTCCATTTGACAGAGGAAGTTAACGTAGGACAGCCAAGAAGAGATCGGAGGAGTGAGGGATTGTTTCCAGAACCTAGGGACAGTGGCTCTGGCGGCATTAAGTAGCTGAATGACCAGGGAGCGTTTATAAGATCCCAGGCTCGACCGCGTGACGTTGAGGAGGGCCCCCCCAGCAGTAAGACAGAAAGCGGGGTCTGCAACCTCCCTGAGTACCGCTTCTATAACATCCCAGAAAGGCCGTATCAGAGGGCAAGCCCACCAGATGTGGAGATAGGAGCCAACGCCCGCGTCGCACCTCCAACATTGCGGGGAAACCTGAGGAAGAAAGTGGTGAAGCTCTGCCGGGACCTTGTACCACCTAGTAAGTAGCTTATAGGACGTTTCCTGCAATTTGGAAGAGGTCGCCCCCTTATGGGTGAGAAGAATTACTTTGGACCAATCCTCATCAGCTAGAGAGAGACCCAGGTCCCTCTCCCACAGTCCGAGGAAATATGGCTTAGCCAGAGACCGGTGCGAAACATATAAATTATACATGGTGGATAAAAGGTGGGCATGACGGTCCCTGTCCGAACAAATAATTTCAAAAGGGCTAGCAGCCTAACGAGATGGCCGCCTAAACCTGGAGCTCTGCAGGACCCTCTCCGTTTTAACGCATATACCACGACTTTTTGCATCATGGGCAAACACAACAAGGTCCCTGGGACCCCGAGATCTCAGGGGAGCAAAGACAAACATGCTGCCACCTCAGTGCGGGCGTTTTTTCACGCTGCCCAGGACCAAGACTCCCGGGACTCTTTTGCCAAGATGGCGCCGTCTCCCGCCAGCTCTCATGATGATGGGGCCGAGGATCACTGTGCGGACCCACCACTTCCCGAGCAACTCACGCTACAAGATGCGCTGCGCCTTTTGCCAACGAGGGCAGAAATGGTGCCTTTAATTGAGCAAGCCACGCAGGGTATCCGCGACGCGCTGGCCGATATCAAAGCGGATGTTCATCAGCTAGGTGACCGCGTGGCCGCCGTTGAGCACGACAACTCACAGATTGTTGCCACAGTGGATTCCCTTTCCTCGCAGATGTCCGACCAGACTACCGCGCTGCGACTCCTGGCACGCAAGGTCGAGGACCTCGACAATCGCGGACGCCGCAACAACCTGCGGGTGAGAGGGATCCCGGAATCCGTCCCCCAGTCGGACATCCCTTCTATGCTTCAAGCGATATTTAATGATGCCTTGCAGAGGCCCGTCGACACGCAAATTCTCTTCGATAGGGCGCACAGGGCACTGAGATCCAGAGGGGATGCCAACACTCCGCCACGAGATGTTATCTGCCGACTGCAGGACTACCCTTTGAAAGAGAACATCTTGAGGGCCTGTAGGCAACGTCTGAGCCTTACATGGGAAGGTAACTCCATTTCAATCTTCCCGGATCTCTCCCCGTCTACCCTGCAGACTCGGCGCGTTCTGAAACCCCTTACCACTGCTCTCCGCGATGCTTCTATACCGTACCAATGGGGTTTCCCCTTTGCATTGATCGCTCGTCGAGATGGGGATACTTTCGTCATTCGACAGGCGTCCGACGTTCCTCAATTTCTGCGAGACCTTGGCCTACCGCACCTCACTATCCCTGACTGGGAAGTTTCCTTCCCGGCCCTCGCTCCGCTCCGAGACCCCGCGAAGGATTGGTCGCCTAGGCCTCGCCGCACAAAGAGACAGAAGGTACCGGACGCCTGAACTCCTTCTCCGCGTTCGCCGGCCTGCCTTCTGGCCCCTGCTCTTCGCATCACACTACACCTGGATGGCTCCTGGCTGTGCGACTTCGGTTGTGGTCGTCTTCCGTCCCTCATCACCTTTGTGCCTCGGCTCGTCCGTCTTCGCGGACTTGGATGCTGGTGTCCACATCATGCTCCTCATCCTTGTCTTCCCTGTTTAGGTCACCAGGTATGACTAGCACGGGGCACACTTACCTGATTTACCTGTATGGAGGGACTCTACCTGCCATTTGCCGGGACATTGCCGTTTTGTTTTTGTTTTGTTTTTTTTTGTTCGCGGTCGCCGTTAAAAAGAATTTTTTTTTTTTATTTATTGTTTTTTACTTTTGGTTTGTTTTTTTTTTCTTATGTTTACGTCGTCGTTTTTTCTCGCGGCTCTATTACAGCGATCACCTGCATGGTACTGGATGCCTATATGCTGTGTGCACGTGCGGGCAGTCGCCTCCACTTTGCTACTTGTGTTTTATGGTCTGCACCTTTTCTGGTTCAATTGTGCCCCCTACGGCTCTCTCACATTTACATTTACACACATTATGGTTTTAGGGGATCTCTCCTCTTCCTGTCCTAGCCCCCTTCTCCTTACACTTTTCCCTGCAGACAGCGGGGGGCCTTCCACCTGCCTCCTTGTTTGCGGTTTGTCCCTTTGGCCGTTTCTCTGGCATACACATTCACATGCTTTCATTGCCTTTTTTTTTCTTTTCTGTTTTTTTTTTTTTTTATCTTTTTGTCGTGGTATTTCCTTTTTCTTTTTACATTTTTACATATGGAGAGGGTGCTCCTGCACCTCCTTACACATTTCTCTCCACTCCGTTTGATTTTCTCCACTTACACTACATCTTACACATTCTCCCCCGCAAGAGCCTACCCGCCTTGCCCTTTGGGACAGGGTCCTAGGGTTCTTGACCACTAGCATGGTCACTTGGCTCACGATTCGTTGTGACTTCATTGGGCACATGTTTGCCCCTTTTTGTTCCTTTTGTTTACTGTTTGTTTTTTGTTTATTTGCCTTATTGGACGTGTATGTGCCTTACCTACAGCTGTTTCTGTCACTGATGCTGGGTTCTTATGTCTGACACTTTTGTTAAATGCACTTCCCTCAATGTGAGGGGATTAAACAAGCCACAGCAGAGATCTAAAGTGCTTCATGTTTTACATTCCTTTCGTACCAAAATTGCCTTCTTACAGGAAACCCATTTTCTTCGCACTAGGGAGCTTACGCTCCGGGACAGATACTTCCAAACTGCTTTTTTTTCTAGTTCCCCCCACTCCAAGACCAAGGGCGTTGCTATCTTGCTGCATAAGGTCCTCCCGTTCCGCCTTCTCGATATCTGGAGGGATGAGGAAGGTAGAGGCTTAATGATTAAGGGTTATTTGGGAGCTCACAAAATTTAATTGGCTACGGTTTACGCTCCAAATAGGGATCAAGTCCCCTTTTTAGTGAAATTTCTTTCTAGACTGGCGGAGTTTCAGGAGGGCATTACTGTTTATGGTGGAGACCTTAATATGGTCCTGGATCCCAGGCTCGACTGCTCTGCAGGGACTTCCCATATACCGTTTGTGAAAATTAAGCGGGTTAAGCGTATGCTTCTCCTCAATCAGCTAGTTGATGCGTGGCGGGTCCTCCACCCTTCTGCCTTGGACTACACCTTCTTCTCCCCCCCTCATAATCGATATTCCCGCATTGACTCTATCTTCCTTTCCCATCATCATCTCTCCTACCTCCACTCCGCTGATATAGGGTCTCAGACTCTCAGCGATCATGCCCCTGTCCATCTCACCCTGCGCCTGCCTCTGCTCCCCCCGCGGGTTTGGTGCTGGCGTCTCAATGAAAACTTGCTAGATGCCCCTGAGGGTGTTGCAGATCTCACATCACATCTGCGACACTACTTTGAGGAAAATTGCCTTCCCGATTCCCCTTTCTCGACAGTCTGGGAGGCCCATAAAGCCGTTATTCGAGGACACCTTATTAGGTTGGGCTCACACCGTAAGAAACTTAATCAGGCTGAGTTGTCCTCTTTGTCTTGTCGTATAGCGGAACTTGAGCTGCAGCATAAGCTCTCGTTGTCCGCTACTGTTTTGGAACAGCTTCAGGCGCTTCGGTCCCGGCTTGCGACCCTTCTAGATTCTAAGCTGCGGAGAAATTATCTCCTTCTCCGCAAACATTTCTATGAACTGGGTGATAAGCCTGGGAAGTTGTTGGCCCGTGCGCTGCGCGCTAAAAGAGCTGCTTCCTTTATCCCCAAGATTAGGGACGCTGGGGGCACTTTGCGTCACACCACTAAGGACATAGCCGCCTGCTTCGCGTCCTTTTATCGGGAGCTTTATAACATCTCTCAGGGTCACTCCCCTGATTCTCGTACCGCGTCGCTCATGGATGATTATTTGTCTAAGCATCTACGTCAACGTATTCCGAGCGCGGATAGGGAGGTTTTAAATTCCCCGATCACCTTGGAGGAGGTTGAGAGAGCTATTAAATCCTCTCCTCAGGGTAAAAGCCCAGGCCCTGATGGGTTTACCCCCGTATATTATAGAAAGTTTTTCTCGGTATTAGGTCACCCTTTTTAATTCGCTTGCTACGGGCGGCTCCCTGGACCCCCTCTCTAACGTAGCGCATATTACTGTTATACCGAAACCTGGCAAAGATGCGGAGTTATGCAGCAGCTATCGCCCTATCTCACTGATCAACACTGATCTTAAGGTGTTTGCGAAGGTTTTGGCTCTCAGGCTCTCGCCACTTATCCCGGACCTGGTTCATAGTGATCAGGTGGGGTTTGTCCCGGGGAGGGAAGCTAGGGACAACACGATTAAGGTTCTAGACCTATTGGCGCAGGCGCAACATCGGCAGATTCCCTTCCTGTTAGTTTCCTTTGACGCGGAGAAGGCCTTTGATAGGGTCTCTTGGGCCTTCCTGTTCCGCGTCCTGGAGAGGTTGGGGCTCGGCTCCCGCTTCTTGCAACAGGTGCGGGCACTCTACGCCATGCCCTCGGCCTGTGTGAGGGTAAATGGCATTTTGTCTGAACGCTTCTCGTTGGCTAATGGTACGAGGCAGGGCTGCCCTCTGTCCCCTTTATTGTTTGTTTTAATGCTGGAACCCCTTGCTAATGCTCTCCGCTCGAACCCCGATATCATTGGCCTCAGGGTGTCGGGGGTCGAGTATAAGCTTTCGATTTACGCGGACGATATGCTTTGCATGCTCTCTGACCCGCTGTCGTCCCTTTCTCACGTCACGGCCGAGCTTCGGCGGTTTCAAACGGTTTCTCAGTACAAGAGCAACATCCAAAAGTCTGAGATTCTGGGCTCCCATGTTTCCCCTTCCCTGAAGGCGTCTATTCAATCATTGTTCCCCTTTCGTTGGGTGGACGAGTATTTGACCTACCTTGGGGTTCGTATACCTGCCGACCTGTCCGCCCTGGTTAAGGTAAATTTTGACCCGCTGTTGTCCTCGGTCATAGATGACCTTCGGCGCTGGTCTTTTCCACATATTTCGTGGTTCGGTCGGGTGGGGGTACTGAAGATGAACGTCCTCCCAAGGTTTTTATACCTGGTCCAGTCCCTCCCGGTATATCTCCCTAGGTCGTATCTGAGGGCGTGGCGTAGAGTGTTTACCAGGTTTGTGTGGTCTGAACGTCCCCCCAGACTTGGCTTCTCCTACATGACTAGTCCTAAGGAGCGAGGTGGCTTGGGCCTCCCAGATGTCGAGGGGTATTGGATCGCTTCCCATGCACGTCGGGTGGTGGAGTGGGCGGCTCGCGCCCCTAAGCAGTGGGTCCACATCGAGGAATCCTCCTTCGGGGTGGATATTTCGGCTGTGCCCTGGCTGGCGGACATCCATCGCCGCCCTGTGATTCCTGGTCATCTGACTCTACTTTCCACGTTGCGGGTACTTCGCACACACCTTGCGCGGCTGGGTTGGCTGGGATCCCCCAGTCACTTGTACCCGATATCCTCCAACCCGGCTTTCCCCCCAGGTTTGGGTGCTGGTGTCATTCGTCACTTGCTGCCTGATGGTGTGCGGGTTCTTCGGCTTCACCATCTTTTCCTAGATGGTACGCTCCGACCGCTCTCCTCCCTGTCCCAGGCTACTCCGTTGCCTTTTAGCTTAATTTTTTTCTATCATCAGCTAAAACATTTTCTGTCGGCGCTTTCCCCTGTCTACGATTCGGCGCGTCCACATACCCCTTTGGAACTGATCATTGACCTGCATTTCCTGGGAGACAATTCTCTTAACCCTCTGTAAGTGTCTATTACAGACACTGATTGCACATACTTTATGGGTATTTTCTTAATATATTCCCTTTGGTTATTTAATATATATGGATCTTAATATATTTCTTTATTTGTCACTGGTTTCCTTTAACATCTGCAAGTATCATTTATTTATTATGCGATGTATACTTTTGAATATTTACTTATGTTAATACATGATTATCAATTATACTACACATGGTGTTAGATTAGATTGGTCTTTTGATTGGCTATTCATTTATTGATATGTGCTATTTAAACTTTTACTTTTTACTTGTGTGGTCAACTTGATAAAGACCTCATTGTGAGGTCGAAACGTTGTTGTCCGTTTCCTTCAATAAATCTGTCTGATGGAACCCTTGAGTGCCTGGAGCCTTTTTCTATTTTGATTTACTGGGGAGCTGGCCCTTCCTGGCACAGCTAAGCACCTGAGTTCCTGTGGGGAGTGAGTGCAGATTTCTGATTCTGGTGACTTGCTAATTTGGGCCTATCGTGGAATTCATTGCACCCCCATCTGTACTTCTAGTTATCCCTGTGTGGGATTCTGAACATATATTGGCAGTATGGAAGGAGACACGACGTTTAGCACTTTTTCATATTCTGATGAAGAGGCATCGAGAATTCTGTCATCTATTGAAGGTAATTTTTCCTTCTTGCAAACCCCTTGTTCTGATGCTACCTTTAAGATGTTGGAGAAATGCCAAAACAAACTTCTCAGTTATAATTTGCACAGTGTCACTTTAGCTGAATATGTTAAAGTACAACGTATTCCTCGTGGTATGAGGATGAATGTCCAGCCAACATTGTTTAGAGACAACAAGGACTATTGTAAGAGACTTGAAAGTATTCTGAATAAATGCTCAACTGATTGGATACTCCTGAATCTTGAATTTCTGAGAGAGACTATAACAGAAACTAAAAAAGAATGTGCTAGATTGGAATCGGAATTATCAACCATCCTAAAAGGTGATGAACTAATAAATGCTAAAAATAAACTGGAGAGGAATATACAAATGTTGAGAAGGGAGACTGAAAATAAGAAACGTGATAAATTCCAGAGAGACCTTGAGGATTATAAAAATGGGCATGTCTATAGATGGCAAAGACAGACTGGAATACAAGATAATCTCCGCAACAAACGTCATTTCAGAAGAGATCCTCCTAGAGAGAAACCCAGTATGAAAAGAACGGATGGATCACGGATGAACAGGACTTCAGAACAGCCAAGTACCTCCTCTTCTTTTTTAGGCACTACCCCCCTGTTCAGGGGGGAATCAAGCGAAGAATCAGAAGGGGCAGAAGACATAAGAAAAAACATTCTTACCCCCATTATGGACACAGAAGAAAGGAGCATCGAAAAGGAAGAAATTCCAATAATAAATTTATCTGACATTGAACTCTCTTCTGATGAACTGTCACTTTTGGGTAAAGGTCTGTCCTTTTCTCCTTTACATACTTCCAATCGTGTAGATTTGGACATTGATTTATTAAGGTTCTTTCGTAATTTAAAACTAAAAGTATTTTTTGAAACAATTCCATGCACTGACAAGTCATCTGTTACAGGGTCTATGCTTACTCTGAAACATTTTGGCCTCAAGAATAAGAGTGTGTTTAATCCTATAGTAGTAGATCATGCTTTGGAAACTTTTGTTAACCTTGTTAAAAAAGATATCCAGAGGGTTGGTACTTACTATCCTATACACAATACACCCCCTAACATGACTAAAGGTGAGAGGTTAGCACTTAAAAAATTACAAACAAATTGTGATCTGGTTATTAAACCAGCGGACAAAGGGGGTGCTATTGTGTTACAGAACAAAACTGATTATATACAAGAAATCTTGAGGCAATTGAATGATAGTAACACCTATAAAATTCTTTCAAAAGATCCTACTATTGACTTACAAAACAAAGTTCAAATTTTACTTAAGGATGCTTGTATGAGGGGTATTATTGACAGTGATCTGAATAAGTTCTTATTTAAAATTAATCCTGTGGTCCCTGTTTTATATGTCCTGCCTAAAGTCCATAAATCATTGCAAAACCCTCCCGGTAGACCAATTGTGTCTGGAGTTGACTCTATTCTCTCACCCATTGCTACATTCTTGGACCATGTATTAAGACCTTTTGTATATGAAACTAAGTCCTATGTGAAAGACACTTCAGATGTCTTGAACAAACTGAATAATATATCAGAAATAGAGGATCTTTACTTGGTTACCTTGGATGTAACTAGTTTGTATACTTCTATTAAACATTGTCAAGGGTTGGGTGCTTCAGAAATTGCACTCAAACATCTAGGATACACAGGTGATACCCTTTCCTTTCTGATGAGATTACTTGAACTGGTTATGGTTGATAACTATTTTTTATTTCAGGATAAATTCTATTTACAGTGCCAGGGAACTTCCATGGGTTCCAATATGGCGCCCACATATGCAAATATCTATATGGCAGATCTGGAAGAGAAACTGATTTACTCCAATGACCTTTGTAAACAATGTGCCGTCAAATGGTGGCGCTATATCGATGACGTGTTGTTGCTGTGGGGTGGCACATTGGAATCCTTGGATATGTTCTTTGAGTTTCTAAACACTTGTTCGGATAGTATCAAGTTTACAATGTCTTATGATTTTATATCTATTACATACCTGGATATTTTGATCTATAAAAAGAATGGTAGAGCGGAGACTAATTTATTTAGAAAATCTCTTGACAGTAACACCTTACTACACTATTCAAGTTTTCATCCACCTGCTTTACTTAAATCACTTCCAAAGAGCCAATTCCTTAGGGTTAAGAGAATTGTCTCCCAGGAAATGCAGGTCAATGATCAGTTCCAGGAGATGTCACAAAGATTCTATGAAAGAGGTTACCCAGAGGAAATTGTAAAATCACAACTGTTATTAGTGAATGATTTGAAAAGAGAATCTCTTTTAAACCCTTCTAAAAGGACTGTTACACAACCTAGACTCACATTCGTTACCACGTTTAGTAGGCAATCTTGCTCCATTAAAAAAATAATCTATAAACATTGGCATATTCTCTCTGAGAGTTTTCCAAATATCCCAGAATTTAGTCGGCCCCCGATGATGGCATATAAAAGATGCCCGTCCTTGCGTGATAAAGTAGTCAAGGCTGACATCTTTACTACCGAATCCATAGACACACGAATACACAAAGGTAATGTACCCTGTTACAATTGTGTCTCTTGCCATTCAATGATCCTTGGAAAGCATTTTTTTCACCCTCATGATGGTAAAAAGTATACAATTAAATATCATGTTACTTGTAATTCCACTTTTGTGGTATATATTTTGAAATGTCCTTGTGGTTTAGTATATGTTGGACAAACTACACAGCGTTTTAAAGATAGATTTTCAAAACATAAATCCACTATACGCACTGGACTTACTGATCTCCCCATTCCTGCACATTTCAAAGAGAAGAGACATAATATATCACAACTAAAATTTCAAATTATTGATATGGTGCCAGAATCTATCAGAAGGGGAGATAGGGTGAAAAAATTATTATATAGGGAGGAGTTTTGGATTAAAGAATTGGATACCATCTTTCCTTGGGGTCTTAATTATGAATTTGACTTGATGCCTCTTATTTGATTTTATTTAAAATTTATGTTTTTTCTTTAGTTTTCATTTTTTATGATCAATTTCTATTCTCTTTTTCCTTTTTAGATTCAACTTCTTTATTCTCTGTTCTACATGTGCTGATGTCATCTTATATTAGTTTCAGACCCTCATAATTCACATGATTTCATTGATAATTTAATAGCACTGTGTCACTTTAAGGGATTCTATGCAAAATAAAACTTTCTCCTCTCTAAAATACATCACTGAATGTGCTACACTTTTTTGCTGACCTCTATTATCAATGCACTTTATTAACTTTCTTAGAATTGGTTACATTTTATATCTACTTTGCACTTTATTTGATCGTGTCACATTATAATATACCATTGTATATTAATTTAATTTATGGTGATTTTGCCATTTTTGGTTTTTGTAAATATTCAAGTTTTTTTATCTATATTATAAGAACCAGTGATTTTTATTTGTTTTATTCACAATATGTGTCATATAACTATTTATTCCTTCACAATAGATCGTTTTTACTATTTGTCTGGTCTTTATGATAACAGATGGCGATCAGATGATACATGCACTTGGTAATGCTATTGCACTTTATGAATACACCTGCACCATTTTATCAGAGATAATGCTCTTGCGCATGCATGGAGTAAGCTTGCGCATGCGCAGAGCGTCACCACGCTTTAGTGCTGACAAATGCTTGCCCTTTTTTCTTATTTTAATCAGCATATTTGCTTTTGTCGATTTGGTTGTTTGGTTTGATTTAATTCACATTTTTTTTGGAGTATTAACACTGATTGTGTTTACATGGAACTGCACTAGTTAAATCTCTGTAAGTGTCTATTACAGACACTGATTGCACATACTTTATGGGTATTTTCTTAATATATTCCCTTTGGTTATTTAATATATATGGATCTTAATATATTTCTTTATTTGTCACTGGTTTCTTTTAACATCTGCAAGTATCATTTATTTATTATGCGATGTATACTTTTGAATATTTACTTATGTTAATACATGATTATCAATTATACTACACATGGTGTTAGATTAGATTGGTCTTTTGATTGGCTATTCATTTATTGATATGTGCTATTTAAACTTTTACTTTTTACTTGTGTGGTCAACTTGATAAAGACCTCATTGTGAGGTCGAAACGTTGTTGTCCGTTTCCTTCAATAAATCTGTCTGATGGAACCCTTGAGTGCCTGGAGCCTTTTTCTATTTTGATTTACTGGGGAGCTGGCCCTTCCTGGCACAGCTAAGCACCTGAGTTCCTGTGGGGAGTGAGTGCAGATTCCTGATTCTGGTGACTCAGAAATAATATTCAAGTCACAAATGGAGTTGTTAATCAGCCAGAAAACAGATTGCCCAATCCCTACTTTGAAGTAATCAATGATCTGATATATAGAGTAGAAAGAAAGGGTGTAGATACCACTAAACAGTTATTGGTTCCCCAGGCTTTCCGAAAAATTGTACTTAGTCTTGGACATAGCCACATTTTGGGTGGACACCTGGGAGTAAAAAAAACACGAGAGAGAATTCTTAGACAATTTTACTGGCCTGGGGTATTTGCTGCAATAACAAACTATTGTTCCTCTTGTCCTGAGTGCCAACTCAGAGCCCCTTTCAAGGCTTTTCGTAGCCCACTGATACCTCTACCTATAATTGACATACCCTTTGAAAGGATTGCTATGGACTTAGTGGGGCCATTGGTAAAATCAGCTAGGGGACACCAATATATTTTGGTTGTTATGGACTATGCAACTCGTTATCCGGAAGCAGTTCCCCTACGTAATATGTCTGCAAAGTATATAGCAAAAGAGCTCATGTTAATGTTTAGTAGAGTGGGTATTCCTAAAGAGATACTAACGGATCAAGGAACCCCGTTTATGTCCAAAGTCATGAAAGAGTTGTGCAAATTCCTTCAAGTGAAGCATATTAGGACCTCAGTTTACCATCCCCAGACTGACGGTTTAGTCGAGAGGTTTAATAAAACACTAAAAAGTATGCTACGGACAGTGGTAGACACTGATGGCAAAAATTGGGACTTTTTGTTACCATACCTAATGTTCTCCATTAGGGAAGTTCCCCAATCCTCCACTGGCTTCTCACCCTTTGAGTTATTATATGGGAGACATCCTCGTGGATTGTTAGACATAGCTAAAGAGACATGGGAGCAGGAAACCACACCTTACCGAAGTGTGATTGAGCATATAGCACAGATGCAGGACCGAATGGCAGCCGTCATGCCTGTAGTCAGAGAACATATGCAGAAAGCTCAGGAAGCACAGAAAAATTGCTATAATCGTAATTCTAGGATCAGGGTATTCCAACCTGGGGACAGAGTACTAGTGTTGGTTCCTACAGTGGAGAATAAGCTTCTTGCAACTTGGCATGGCCCCTATGAGATCATTGAAAAGGTGGGAGAGGTTAACTATAAAGTAAGGCAGCCAGGTAGGAGAAAACCTGAGCAGCTCTATCATATCAATTTGTTAAAACCTTGGAAAGATAGGGAAGTCTTAACCGCTTTGAAGCCCCCAGAGCCTCCGATCCCTGATCCTGAGGTAAATATTCCAGAAACACTCTCAGGGCATCAGAAACAAGAAGTTAGAGATTTTGTCAGGAGAAACAAGGACATTTTCTCTGCAGTCCCAGGAAGGACTAATGTAATAACAGAACCCGGGAAAAAGGTGAACTTAAAACCATACAGAATTCCCTAAGCTCGGAGGAAAGCTATAACCTTGGAGGTGGAAAAAATGTTAAAGCTGGGGGTAATTGAAGAATCACATAGTGAATGGAACAGACATATTGTGCTGGTTCCAAAACCTGACGGCACTATAAGATTCTGTAATGATTATCGTAAGTTAAATTGCATTTCAAAATTTGACACATATCCGATGCCTTGCGTTGATGAATTGATAGAAAGGCTGGGGAAGGCTCGTTACCTGACGACCCTAGTTTAACAAAAGGATACTGGCAGGTCCCACTCACTGAACAGGCAAAGGAAAAAACAGCTTTTTCAACACCAAATGGTCTTTTTCAATATACTGTATTACCATTTGGGTTACATGGGGCCCCTGCCACTTTTCAGAGGATGATGGATAAGATTCTAAGGCCTCACGTCCGTTATGCTGCAGCATACCTCGATGATGTTGTTATCCATAGTACAGACTGGGAATCTCATCTCCCTAAAGTTCAAGCTGTAATTAATTCTATTCGCTCTGCTGGCTTAACTGCCAATCCTGCCAAGTGCACTATTGGCCTTGAAGTACTTGGGCTATTTGATAGGGAGAGGGTTGGTTAAGCCACAGTTGGCAAAAGTGGAATCTATACAAAACTGGCCTCGACCACTCACAAAAAAGCAAGTGAGGGCATTTTCAGGGTTAACTAGTTTTGCTACTATTGCAGCCCCTTTAACTGACCTTACAAAAGCAAGATCCCCGGTTTCTGTTAAGTGGTCTCCAGAAGCTGATCAAGCTTTTCATACTTTAAAAGGAGCTCTCTGTGCTCAGCCGGTCTTGGTAACTCCAGACTTTTCTAGAGAATTTATGGTACAAACTGATGCTTCTGATGTTGGCTTGGGGGCTGTCCTTTCCCAAGAGTACCAAGGTGAAGAACACCCTGTTTTTTATTTGAGCAGAAAACTAAACCCACAAGAAAAGAATTACTCCATAGTAGAGAAGGAGTGTCTGGCGATTAAGTGGGCTTTAGAGGCTCTTAGGTACTATCTTCTGGGGAGGTAATTTAGGTTAATTACCGACCATGCTCCTCTAACATGGATGTCTCAAAATAAAGAAACAAATGCAAGGGTAACCAGGTGGTTCCTCAGTTTACAACCCTTCAATTTTACTGTGGAACATAGAGCAGGTCTTAAACAAGGAAATGCTGACGGGCTCTCCAGGGTACACTCCTTGATATCCATGGTCGCTCACCCCTGTAGGAATGAGCTGGGGGGGGAGGATATGTGACAGAAAGGCCGGTACAGTAGTGGATGGGCGGTATATACGCCCTACTTTGGCTAATTTTGTGTGTCCTTATGTGTAAAATTAAAGCCCCAGGGAAAGAGAAGCACAATAAAAAACTACAATATAGGAAGTGACTTGTAAATTGTGTAATGGGTCCCTGGGGTGGAGTATCCAGAAGAGCAGGGTGGGCTGGTGCTCCAACAGCTTTTAAAATCCAGACCAGGATTTACAGGTGACCAAGTATAGCTCACCTGGTCTAATCAGGACGGTTTAAAAAGCCCAGCTTGGTTCAATTCACTCTCTTCTTATTGCCAGCCAGGAGAGCTGCTGGATTTATTTTGTTTGTTTGGCGTGTTTTGATTTGAAGAAAATAAATATTTAAATTCTATCTGGATCTGGAATTGGTTTTTTACCCTAGAAGACAAGTGACTCTGGAAGATCTCTGACTAACTCCTTGTGTTTCAAAGGACGTTCAGTTACAATATATATATATATATATATATATATATATATATATATACTGCTCAAAAAAATAAAGGGAACACTTAAACAACACAATGTAACTCGAAGTCAATCGCACATCTGTGAAATCACACTGTCCACTCAGGAAGCAACACTGATGGACAATCAATTTCACATGCTGTTGTGCAAATGGAACAGGTAGAAATTATAGGCAATTAGCAAGACACCCCCAATAAAGGAGTGGTTCTGCAGGTGGTGACCACAGACCACTTCTCAGTTCCTATGCTTCCTGGCTGATGTTTTGGTCACTTTTGAATGCTGGCGGTGCTTTCACTCTAGTGGTAGCATGAGACGGAGTCTACAACCCACACAAGTGGCTCAGGTAGTGCAGCTCATCCAGGATGGCACATCAATGCGAGCTGTGGCAAGAAGGTTTGCTGTGTCTGTCAGCGTAGTGTCCAGAGCATGGAAGCGCTACCAGGAGACAGGACAGTACATCAGGAGATGTGGAGGAGGCCAGAGGAGGGCAACAACCCAGCAGCAGGACCACTACCTCCGCCTTTGTGCAAGGAGGAGCAGGAGGAGCACTGCCAGAGCCCTGCAAAATGACCTCCAGCAGGCCACAAATGTGCATGTGTCCACTCAAACGGTCAGAAACAGACTCCATGAGGGTGGTATGAGGGCCCGACGTCCACAGGTGGGTGTTGTGCTTACAGCCCAACACCGCGCAGGACGTTTGGCATTTCCAGAGAACACCAGGATTGGCATATTCGCCACTGCGCCCTGTGCTCTTCACAGATGAAAGCAGGTTCACACTGAGCACATGTGACACACGTGACAGAGTCTGGAGATGCCGTGGAGAACAGAACGTTCTCCACGGCGTCTCCAGACTCTGTTGCTGCCTGCAACATCCTCCAGCAGACCGGTTTGGCGGTGGGTCAGTAATGACGTGGGGTGGCATTTCTTTGGGGGGCTGCACAGCCCTCCATGTGGTTGCCAGAGGTAGCCTGACTGCCATTAGGTACCGAGATGAGATCCTCAGACCCCTTGTGAGACCATATGCTGGTGCGGTTGGCCCTGGGTTCCTCCTAACGCAAGACAATACTAGACCTCATGTGGCTTGGGTGTGTCAGCAGTTCCTGCAAGAGGAAGGCATTGATGCTATGGACTGGCCCGCCCGTTCTCCAGACCTGAATCCGATTGAGCACATCTGGGACATCATGTTTTGCTCCATCCACCAACGCCACGTTGCACCAAAGACTGTCCACGAGAGAGAGAGAGAGCGGACATAACCCCGAGAGAGCATTCCATACAGTGGATCTGGGACTTCGTTTCATTTGCGTTTTTGCACACTATAATATAGTTGTGCCTGCAATAATTGTAAGTGTATCCAGACCTTCCTCTCTGCGGATTTGTTTTAGATACTGCACCATTTGTGGTCTTTTTCTATTTTTATAGAGTTTTAGAAGATAATAAATTCTGCTACTATTGAACCCTGATGAGCCTGACTTATTCAGCAAGTTTGTGAGTGGACCTTACACCTTTTTTATTTTTCATTTTTACATACATATTACACTATTAGCGTTGTTTTTGTTTTCTCCTCATGTATATGCGCTCCTTGGTTGTCTTGTTGTTATCTGGTTGCTGGTCAGGTTCTATGTGGGCAGTGTGGACGCCAGGGCTGGCTCTGGGGTGTGTAACCTGTGATCTGTGCCTGTCATTTATGTGGTTTTATCTATACCTGAGTTTTTATGCAAATTCCAATTTATCTATACCTGCAAAGCTGGGTTTATGTGTTTTTCTGTAGATCCATATCTGAAATGCTATGTTTCCATACATTATTTATGTATACCTGCAAGTACAGGGTTTTTATGTCTTATTCAGTTGATCAATACCTGCAGTGCTGCTTCCGTGTGTTTATTTAATCTATACCCTCAGTGCTGAGTTTACATGTGATTTCCAGTTGATCTATACCTGCAATGCTGGGCTTGTGTGTTCTGCTGATCTATACCTGTAGTGCTATGTTTGCATACATTATTATTCTATACCTGCAAATACAAGATTTGTTTGTCTGATTCTATGCCTTCAGTGCTGAGTTCACATATATTGACAGTTGGGGCTAATATTAATATATATCAGCAGCAGGGTCTCATATCTATCTATCTATCTATCTATCTATCTATCTATCTATCTATATACACATCTGTGTGTGTGATCTCATGGGCTTCATAGTGTGTCCCTGACTGTAGGGCCCCCCCCTCCGCCCCTGCCTCTTCTGGCCGTTTGCGGTGGCATGGCGGACTAGGAAGATGATTTCAAAAGATGACCGCATACTCTGCAGCCATCTTTAATTCTATAGAGATGGAGTGCTCGCCTCCTCCTGGCCCCAGCGGCACCTCTCAGCTCTGGTGTTTAGACCTTGCTGTGGGTAAACTTGAAAGGAGTCTGCTGCTCACTGAGCAGAGTGTAGTGGGGGCACTCACTAAGAGGGAGGTGGACAGTTACACGTGGTGAAAGAGGGGGTGGAAAGAGGAAATGTTTAGCTAGTCCTGACCTTGTGCAGCCTAACAGATTTGCCCGCTTGAGTGAAGATGTTGGGTGCATCAGCTCTGGAGTAGCTATGCTGGAGGAAGCTGTTCCTTCTCACAGCCGAGGGAACAGCCCCTCTAGTATGAGTGGGGTTAAGAGTGTCAGAAAGGCTAGACAGGTTGTGGTGGTAAGGGACTCTATTATTAAGAGAGTAGATAGGGTAATCTGCCGCTCTGATAGGCTCAACTGGACAGTTTGCTGTCTCCCAGGTGCTCGGGTCCGGCATGTTGCTGACAGAATGGATGGATTATTGGGAGGGGCTGGGGAAGACCCGGCTGTCATGGTCCATATCGATACGAATGACAAAGTCAGTGGAAAATGGAAGGTCCTAAAGAATGAGTTCAGGGAATTAGTAGATAAACTGAAGAAAGGGACCTCCAAGGTAGTATTTTCAGAAATATTACCTGTGCCACGCGCAACAGTAGAAAGGCAGCAGGAGATCAGGGAGGTAAATGCGTGTAGGAAGGAGGGTTTTGGCTTTCTAGAGCACTGGGCTGATTTTGCGTTTGGGTACAATCTTTATAGCGGTGATGGATTGCACCTAAACGGAAGAGGGTCTGCTGTGCTAGGGTAGAGGATGGCTAGAAGGCTGGAGGGGTTTTTAAACTAGTGGTAGGGGGGAGGGACACGGAGATCTTGAAAATGGAGCTGGCACAGAAAGGAGAGGAGGCTTCAGATCAGAACTGTTATGCGGGACCTAGGACAACACGGATGATGCACCCACAATGCAGAGACGGTAGCGTAGTACAGCACAACGGGTATATAAAGTTCCACGGTCGAGGCAGGCAGCACAGGAGCAAAGTCGGTATATAAGCCAAAATCGGGGCAGGCAGCACAGGAGCAACGTCGGTACACAAGCCAAGGTCGGGGCAGACAGCACAGGATCACGAGACGAGAAACAAGCCAAGGTCGGGGCAGGCAGTACGGAATTGACGTCAGGAAACAAAGCCAAGGTCAGGTACACGTAAGTCAATCAGAATAAAGCGAAGCTCAATAACCCAGAGATACACACAAGTGACTCTTTGAACGGGCACTGCATAACTGGGACAGGAGGTTTAAATAAGAATAAGGGCGGGAAAACCAATAATCACTAACGAGACAAGTGGGTGTGACGTCATCACGACCGGCGCACACTAATGGCGTCGGCGCGATAAACAAAAACAACAAACAAACGGTATCTGAGTGTGCTACACCCGCGAGCGCCGCGGGTGTGCCACACCGGCAGGTGAGGTCGAGCCCCGCGAACGAGTCGCGGCAACCCGCTCATAACCCTGCGATTGCCGCCGACTCGTCGCGGCGGCTCACTCATTACTGCGGGTGCGTCGTGGGCGTGCCACGGCGGCTCGCATGTCATCATGCGTCCGCCATGAGCGCGCCACGCCGACACGACCCTCAGTCTGTGCACGTGCCGCGCGTACAGTACTCCGAGAAGACGTGTGCGCGTCATCGCGCAAGCGCCGCCCACCGGCGGCAGACCGGCGAGGGACCGCGGCGGACACGGTAGGTTGATACCTACACAATCCCCCCCCCCAGGAGCGCGCCCCGAGCGCGAAGGACCAGGACGAAGCGGGTATCGAGCATGAAAGCGGGAGATACAGAGAGGGGCATGAACGGAGCGAGCAGGAAGCCAGGACCACTCCTCCGGGCCGTAGCCCTTCCAATCAATCAAATACTGAAGAGAGCCACGGTGCCAGCGAGAATCGAGGACACGATTAACTACGTGTTCCTCGTGACCACGGGCGAGAACAGGAGCAGGGCGACGAGCAACAGAAAAACGGGAGGCAACACATGGCTTCAGAAGGGAGACATGGAACGTATTGGGGATTCTCATAGAGGAAGGTAGAGCAAGGGACATAGCAACCTCGTTCACCCTCTTGAGGATACGAAAGGGGCCTATGTATCGGGGACCTAGGGACCGGCAGGGTTGACGAAGGGAGACGTGCTTGGCCGATAACCACACATAGTCACCGGCTTTATAACGAGGCGGAGGAGCGCGTCTTTTGTCGGCAGCAGTTTTGCCGAGAGCCTGGGCTTTAGCCAATTGTGCACCCAGCTCATTCCAATGCGCCCGTAAGTTAGATATCCGTTCCTCTACGGCCGGTAAACCTCCACCACGGGACGAGGAAGGAGGAGGTAGGACGACAGGGTGGTACCCTAAAGCAGCAAAAAAGGGAGAACACTGCAAGGCTGTGTGCAGAGAATTGTTATAGGTCATCTCGGCCAAGGGCAGGAGGGAAGACCAGTTGTCTTGCCTGTCGTTGATGTACATACGCAAATATTGCTTTAGAGTTTGATTGGTGCGCTCCGTTTGACCGTTGGATTGAGGATGGTAGGCAGACGTGAGGTGCATGCGAATGCCCAGTTTGAGACAGAGGGCTTGCCAGTACTGGGAAATGAATTGTGGGCCTCTGTCTGATACCACATGCAGGGGATGACCATGCAACCGGACCACCTCACTTATGAAGACGTCTGCCAGTTGTGCTGCTGTGGGAAGTCGGGGTAGAGCAATAAAATGTGCTTGTTTCGAAAACCTGTCCACTACCACGAGTACGGTGGTGTGACCTCGAGAGACAGGAAGATCAACTATAAAATCCATGGAAATATGAGTCCAGGGTGTCTTTGGCACAGGGAGAGGTAACAACAGCCCGTGAGGACGAGCGTGTGACGACTTCTGTCAAGAGCACTGGTGACAGGCGGCTATGAACGCGTTGATATCACGAGATAAGGAAGGCCACCAGAATGTTTGTCGTAAAAGGAAGTCCATTTTCCGAGTGCCGGGGTGACCAGCGAGTGATGAGTTATGTCCCCAACGCAGGACAGCGGTTTGAAAGCGTTGTGGCACGAATAGACGTCCCGTAGGGAGTCTTTGAGACGCGGTGATGTGTGCCTGTTGCATGCGTATCCTGGACATCACGGCAGAGGACAGAAAAGAAAGGATACGTGTTTGTGGAATGATGGGTTCTTCTTGTTGGGAGTCGTGGTGACAGTCGAACTGTCGAGAGAGGGCATCCGCTTTCTTGTTTTGTGAGCCGGGTCTATAGGTCATCACGTAGTTGAATCTCGTGAAGAACAGTGCCCATCTCGCTTGGCGTGGATTCATCCGTCGTGCACTTTCTATATACTGTAAGTTTTTATGGTCAGTCATGACCACGACGGGTTGTTTGGTTCCTTCGAGGAGATGTCGCCACTCTACGAAGGCGAGTTTCACTGCTAGCAGCTCCCTGTTCCCAACGTCGTAATTGCGTTCGGCAGAAGAAAAGCACTTCGAGAAGAAGGCGCAAGGCAGGCATTTGGAAGTGGTCGGATTTCGTTGAGACAGGACAGCCCCCGCACCATTCTCTGATGCATCCACTTCCAGAATGTACTGAAGGGTAGGATCCGGGCGTTGCAGTATAGGAGCTGAGATGAACGCTCGTTTGAGCTGGTGGAACGCCTTTATGGCCTCGTTAGACCAGACCTTGGGATTAGCTCCCTTTTTAGTAAAAGCTGTGATGGGAGCTGCAATACTGGCATAGTTCCAGATGAATCGCCGGTAGTAATTCGCGGAACCCAGAAACCGTTGAACAGCTTTCACGGTTCGCGGAATCGGCCAGTCCGTGATAGCCGTCAGTTTAGCTGGATCCATCTCCAATCCCTTGGCAGAGATGATATACCTCAGGAATGGAAGGCTGTGTTTTTCGAATTCGCATTTCTCGGCTTTGGCATATAAGCCGTTTTCGCGTAGTCTCTGCAGTACGGAGCGGAGATGGGTACGATGGACTTCGCTGTTGGGCGAAAACACGAGGATATCATCGAGGTATACGATTACATGAGTGAGTCTCGGAACACGTCATTGACAAAAGCCTGGAACGCTGCTGGCGCGTTGCAGAGACCAAAGGGCATGACTCTGTACTCGTAGTGGCCGAATCGCGTATTGAACGCGGTTTTCCACTCGTCGTTCTCCTTTATGTGAATCAGGTTATAGGCTCCCCTCAAGTCCAATTTCGTGAAAATCGTGGCTCCTTTCAACTGGTCATAGATTTCCATGATAAAAAGGAAGGGGGTAACGATTTTTTACAGTGATGCGATTGAGACCTCGGTAGTCAATACAAGGTCGAAGCGATCCTTCTTTTTTAGAAACAAAGAAGAAGCCGGCACCAGCTTGGGATCTGTTGGCTTGATTTCCAGGACAAGGTTTACTCGTCGACAAGGAATGGCGCAAAGACGGTGACATTGGGGACTCCAAGCCAGGATCTCTCCTCTTTGCCAATCAATACGTGGGTTGTGGGTCTGGAGCCAGGTGTAGCCCAATATGAGAGGCGCATGCGGGGACTGGATGATCTCGAACACAATGGTCTCTTTGTGGGTAGCTCCGATGAACATGGCAAGGGGCGAGGTCTCTCGGGTGACTACGCCTGGACCCAACAGATTGCCGTCAACAGTGGTAACGACTGAAGGTGTTTTCTTAGTACACAGGGGCACGCGATGTCGGACTGCCCATTGTTCATCGAGAAACACTCCAGCCGCACCAGAGTCTATGAAAGCTTGGGTGACCACTGTGTGCTCATGCCACCTAAGCGATACGGAGAGCATCATGCGGTTTGGAGGAGTAGACATAGTCGCGCTTAGGGGTTCTCCTCCACTGCTCCCTAAGCTCTTTCGTTTCCCGGACGTATGGGACAGGAGCGCAGGAGATGGCCAGCTTGTCCGCAGTATAAACAAAGGCCGAGGTTCCTCCTTCGGGTCTTTTCGGTGTCCGAGAGATGGCGTATGGTGCCTATCTCCATAGGTTCGTCGGTAGGAGGCCTGGTGACGATCGGTGGTGGCTGGAACGAGGACTGAGGCGTGTAGGGTTGAGACTTGCGGTTCCTCTCTTTCTCTATGTTCCTTTCTTGGATGCGTTTATCGATGCGGAGACAAAGAGCAATGAACTCCTCTAGGTCGAATGGTGGGTCATGAAATAAGAGCGCATCCTTTATTTTCTCATTTAGTCCTTTACGGTATGCTGCTCTCAAGGCACCTGGATCTCATTTGAGCTCACACGCCAAAGTGCGGAATTCGATGGTGTACTGGGCCAATGTCTTTTGTCCTTGCTGGAGCTCCAGCAAGGAGGCTTCTGCTGTCTCCCTACGGCCAGGCATGTCAAAGACTGACCGCAGGGCTTCCATGAAGGCAGGACAGTCATCAAGTAACTCCGAACCCTGCTCAATCAAGGGAGAGGCCCAAAGCAATGCTTCGTCTTTCAGTAATGAGATGATGAAGGAAACTCTTTTGGCATGTGAACGAAAAGCCCGAGGATGGTTCCGGAAGTGCAGAAGACATTGATTCAGGAATCCTCTGCATTCCTTGGGTTCTCCCGCATATTTGTCTGGGAGCGGTAACCGTGCTGTAGTGCCCTGTTCATCGGGACTGGGTTCCCTTGGTGCAAAAGGAGGCCTAGTGGGCGGTGTAGCCGCTAATGACCGGATCAACTCCGTCATGGTGTCCATTTTTTGTGACAGCGCCTGCAGCTGGGAGGAATGGGACATCAGCAGTTGATCTTGCAGCTCCTGGCAGGAGAGAACACTTGCCATCTCCGCGGGGTCCATGTTATGGCCCGTTCAATGTGTTATGCGGGACTTAGGACAACACGGATGATGCACCCACAATGCAGAGACGGTAGCGTAGTACAGCACAACGGGTATATAAAGTTCCACGGTCGAGGCAGGCAGCACAGGAGCAAAGTCGGTATATAAGCCAAAATCGGGGCAGGCAGCACAGGAGCAACGTCGGTACACAAGACAAGGTCGGGGCAGGCAGCACAGGATCAGGAGACGAGAAACAAGCCAAGGTCGGGGCAGGCAGTACGGAATCGAAGTCAGGAAACAAAGCCAAGGTCAGGTACACGTAAGTCAATCAGAATAAAGCGAAGCTCAATAACCCAGAGATACACACAAGTGACTCTTTGAACGGGCACTGCATAACTGGGACAGGAGGTTTAAATAAGAATAAGGGCGGGAAAACCAATAATCACTAACGAGACAAGTGGGTGTGACGTCATTGCGACCGACGCACACTAATGGCGTCGGTGCGATAAACAAAAACAACAAACAAACGGCCACACCGGCAGATGCAGGTGAGGTCGAGCCCCGCGAACGAGTCGCGGCAACCCGCTCATAACCCTGCGATTGCCGCCGACTCGTCGCGGCGGCTCGCTCATTACTGCGGGTGCGTCGTGGGCGTGCCACGGCGGCTCACATGTCATCATGCGTCCGCCGTGAGCGCGCCACGCCGACGCGACCCTCAGTCTGTGCGCGTGCCGCGCGCACAGTACTCCGAGAAGACGTGTGCGCGTAGCCTAAATAACAAAATTGGGGAACTAGAGGCAATAGCATACACTAAGCAATATGATATAATGGGCATAACAGAAACATGGTGGAATGATTGTATGTTAATAACGAGCTAAAGTCTAATATTAAGCATCTTGAATGCGACAAGGGAAATGTGGTTGGGATATGTTATAAACCACCTAATGTTAATAATGATGAGGAAGAACAGCTGTTAGAGCAAATTGAGAAAGCTGCACATCTGGGAAAAAACGTAAATTATTGGAGATTTTAATTACCCGGACATAAATTGGGATAGCGGGACTAGTAGTTCTGCAAGGGGATTCAGGTTTTTGAACCTGTTAAATGACACCTTCATGTCACAACTGGTACAAGCACCAACTAGAAAGGATTCTTGTCTGGATCTGGTGATAACAAATAATGTTGAACAACATAATTATGGGTTTGATTAGATTTGTACTATAAATACCCAAGATTTAAATTCTATTCAAAAAAGATCTTTAGTTCTCCAGAGACTATGGAAAGAGAAGATAAATGTCTGTTTTCTGCAAGAGACACATTGGCGAGTAATGGATAAAATTAATATAAAAAATCAGAGATTTCCATTGTATATAGAAGCCTCTATTATTCTCTAGAGATTTGGATGTAAATTTCAAACATGTAAAAATAGATTCAGATGGTCGATTTATTATAGCGGTGGTGGAGATAAATAATAAGACTCTAACACTACTTAATGTATATGCACCTAATAGCTCCCCAGTAATATATTTAACAAAACTTTTGGAGAAAACTTTAAAAATAAAGCAAGGTCCCCTGATATGGATGGGAGACTTTAATTGTGTCTTAGATCCTCTCTTAGACAAAATGACATCTAAAAGATTAACTATAGATTGAAATGTCTCTCTACAGGCACATAGATTTCAATCCCTGTTAAATAAATATGCTCTTTATGACATATGGCAAATTTTACATACGACGGAAAGAGATTTTACCTGTTTTTCAAAGTCACATTGTGCCTATTCTCGAATAGATTTAATACTGGGAGAGTGTGGTCCGACTGGAGATTAAACCACAATCTAATGAGGAAAACTACAGATATCGAATATATAAAACAAGCAACACAACTCTTCTTTGTAGAAAATGATGTAGAAGAAATGTCCGCAGCAAACGTATGGTGCACTTATAAACCCGTTATATGGGGTCATTTTGTTAAATTAGGCGCATATGCAAAAAAAAGGCAGAAACCAAACTGTCTGATTTATACATTACTTTATTTCAGTTAAATACAATTAACAAACAGACTCCTTCTAAAACCAGGACCAGATGGCTTTGATGCAAGTTTCTATAAGACATTTATAAAGGAAATTTCCCCTTATTTGGTAAGGACATTTAATGAAAGTATAGATAAAGGTGCCCTCCCAGAAGAACTTTTAAGAGGCAATATAACTCCAATTCTAAAATCAAATAAAAATCCAGAAGAATTGAACAGTTATAGGCCTATATCTCTTCTCAATTTAGATGCCAAGATATACGCAGGAGTGCTCGCTCAAAGACTGAGCACAGTTCTCCCACAACTGATACATACAGATCAGCTAGGCTTTATTAAAGGAAGATCAGCTATGAGCCATGTAAGAGCATTAGCCGGTATTTTTGAGGAGAATATTATAAAAAAAGTGCAACAACTGACCCTGTCGTTAGATGTAGAGAAGGCCTTCGACAGGGTCAGTTGAAAATACTTGGCTGAAGTATTGGGAGCTTTTGGATTGCATGGGAAAATCCACCGGGCAATAATGGCCTTATATATTAAACCAATGGGTAAAGTTGTGGGCCTGGGGATCAATTCAAACTGGTTTCCTTTTTCCAACGGCACCCGTCAGGGATGCCCCCTCTCTCCACTCCTTTATGTTCTATCTCTAGAACCACTTTCAAGAAATATTAGGGCTGATCAGAACATGGTAGGTTGTGGAGAAGAGGGAATACAAAAGATAAAATTGTATGCAGATGATGTGCTACTGACGGTTAGGGACCCATTAAACGCTGTGAAACATATTATGAAGTGGATAGATCAATATAGCCATGTGTCAAATTATAAATTGAATATTGAAAAATCGATTGTACTGCCATATAATCTTGATACTATACAAAGACAACAGATTGAGATAATGGGCTTTAACTGGGTCAAAGACTCCCTTAGTTATCTAGGAATAAGTATTAATACAACACCAAAATCGTGGATGGGGATTAATCTTCTCCCCTTAATTAAAGATATGAATGCCTCTTTTAAAAAGTGGCAAGGATTATTTATTTCATGGTGGGGGAGAATAAATGTAATTAATTCATATATTCTTCCCAAATATATATGTATATATATATATATATATATCTTCAGGATGATTCCTCATATGGTGCCTAACAGTTGGTTAGAAATAATTCAACGATTTATTAACAGATTCATATGGGGAACTAAAAAGCCCAGGCTGAAATTACAAATTATAGTAAAAAAACAGGAACCATGGCGGCCTAGGAGTCCCTCTGATTAGGAAATTTGCACAGACGGCGCTGTTCTCACAGGCAGTTCTGACACAAAGTATTAATGTGACTCAGGAAATATGGTACAGAGGGGAATTATCAAGAAGTTATCCATATAAAGACCTACAGCCCCTGTTCTGGATCTCCTCCAGGAAAGCCATAGAACTAACAGAATTGGGAACCAGTTTAGCTCTACAACATCTTGTTGGCATTGGGTTAAATTTAAATTAGGACTTGAAGATATGATAACAACAAACCTTCCTTTATTTATCATAGAATATATGAACGAAAATTTAAATTTAATTAATTGGAAACAAAGAGGTATAAACAGTGGTGGAACTACCGGGGTCGCAGGGGTCGCGACTGCGACCGGGCCCTGGAGTTCTGCCAGTCAGGGGGGCCCAAGGGGTGCCGAGCGGTTGCTGAAAACGACCGCTCGGCAATTCTTGGGCCCCCCTGACTGACAGAAATCCAGGATGCCTCCACTCCCCGCTGCCGCCGTCGCCGCTGCTGCCGCCGCCGCCGCCGTCGCCGCTGCTGCCGCCGCCTGCCTCAGCGCTGCCCAGAGTGCAGTGTTGGGAGCGTGAGGCGTTTGTCTCGAGTGCCGGCGCTTCACGCATATGATGTCAGCAGTGAAGCGCCGGCACCCGAGACAAACGCCTCACGCTCCCAACACAGGAGTTGACGGTAAGTGACCTACAAAGGGGGGGTAGGGAGGGATAGTGGGTAGATCGTGAGAAGGGGGGGTAGGCAGGGAGTGGGTAGATCGTGAGAAGGGGAGAGGGAGGGAGTGGGTAGATCGTGAGAAGGGGGGGTAGGGAGGGAGTGGGTAGATCGTGAGAAGGGGGGGTAGGGAGGGAGTGGATAGATCATGAGAAGGGGGGGTAGGAAGGGAGAGGGTAGATCGTGAGAAGGGGGGGTAGGGAGGGAGAGGGTAGATCGTGAGAAAGGGATAGATGGGTTGGGGTTGGGGGTGGGGGTGGGGGAGGCCCTTAACAGATTCTCGCACCGGGGCCCTGAGGTTTCTAGTTACTCCCCTGGGTATAAACCTAATAAAAACCTCTTAAAAACTTTACATTGGAACCCGAAACAGAAAGCTACTGACAAAATCTTTAAAATTGATTATGATGTGTAAAACAGATCAAATTCCCCCAGCGTTAGCAAAACGGGAGAAAGATTTAGAAATTAAAATAAATATGGAAGATTGGAACAGAGCATTAAACCTAACATATAAAAATATACACTGTTTAAATTTGAACAAGCTTCAATTTAAACTTATGAATAGGTGGTATCTAGTCCCGTCCGTTTTGGTAAAAATGTATCCTAATAATTTGCCAAACTGCTGGAGATGTAGAGCTGAGACATGCTCCACATATGGTGGTATTGTAATCCAATTAAAAAATTATGGCAAAGTGTTTCACATAGATTGGTAAATAAATTTGGACAACATTTGGAATTAACCCCGGAAAGAGCTTCGCTTCATTTAAATTTACCCAACATTGCAAACAAAGATACACAATTTCTTTTACACTTATTGACTGCAATGAAAATTGTGATCGCTAGAAACTGGAGATCTTCAGATTTAATCCTTTGGGCTAAGATAAAATCTCAATTAATACACCAATGTCATATGGAAAAGGGAATTTTGGCTCAAACCCTTTAGAACAGTAAAAGTTATACTCTCTGGGAAAACTGGATAGAGTTTTTGGCTGAAGGTAACCTAGACTGTTGAACAGAGAGTAACTTTAATGAGTAAAACTCCCAAAAAATCACTCACACCGGATATTGAAAGGAATTATAGTAAAGACTAATGGAATCCTTGTATGTAATGTATGTACTTGTATGTATAACGTATGGTCTTTAAATGCAGAAGTGGCGGAAATATATAACTGTCTTTGTATAGTGTAATAGACATTGTACTAACTATCTTATAACAAACTGCATTTTTAAATTGTTGTTAATAAATATTTATAAAAAAAAAAAACAATTTTAAAAAGGTCAATTTTTTTTAATTAAAGTTTTATTCAGATCTGGCACTTGGCATATCAATACGGTAAACATCATGAATACAGAGGCATTTTGGAGCACAGTATAAGTCACAGATACATGTCATACATATCATAACAGTCTGACATCACATAAAAAGGCCAATTTTAACCCCTTAATGACAAAGCCCATACGGGTTCAAAATACATTGTTTTCAATGGGTTTAGGGGACCACCCATTGTCCTTAAGGGGTTAATAAGATAAGGGCAGCTATACAACGTATTGACTGGCATAAACTCTTTAGGGATAAAATGGAGCATTTTCAAACAAATATTAGCAAGGTACACTTCTCAGTATGTACCACTATGTAATAAATATAAAAGAAACACATTGAAACCAATATGGATTAGCGGGGAAGTAAACCAGAAAATTAAAAATAAGAAAATGGCTTTTACAGCATTTAAATCAGACGAATCAGAGGCATCCTATATAAGATATGAGGAAGCCAATAAAGCATGCAAAAAGTATTAGATGGGCTAAACTAGAAAATGAGAGAGTGATAGCCAAAAAGAGCAAAATGAACCCCAAAAAGTACATAAATTCAAAAAAAAAAATGAAAGTGTAGGTTCACTAAAAACAGAGATGGGAGTGTTGCTTAAGGAGGACCAGGAAAAAGCAGAAACTTTAAATAACTGGTGCTGCAGCAAAGTTAACGAAAGTTAACGTCAACAAAGCTCTGGGGCCTGACGGTATTCACCCACGTGTACTTAAGGAGCTTAGTCAGGAAATAAGTGAACCTCTGTTTCTTTTTTTTTTCTTTTAATTTTTCTTTTTGTTATTTTCATAATACATATAGACAAATTAGACATCAGATAAACAAAAACATTAATAAGAAAAAAAAATAACAAATACGAGGTAAAAGTATCATCCTTAATTTTTAAGTATATAATGCACATTTATATTTCATTTAGAATCTTACATATATAACTTTTTATATTACAAGTATCTAAATTTGTGCTTATATCTAACCATATCACCCCAAATAAATAATAATTACAAATTAAGATAAACAAGAAAAGCCGGGAATATATGTTGATTATTATTTTACTCTTATATTAGTTAATTTAGTAATCCAGTCCTCATATATCAATGTTTTTCTTTTCTGTTGTGGACTAATCCAGTGGAAACCGCTCTCCATCTGTAATTGGAATAACACCTGATTTTCTAATTGTGAATATAATTATATATAAATGGTTTACTTTCTTTCCAATTTCTTGCTATCAATAATTTCGTAGCTGCAAATATATGAGTGATTATTCTTTTTTTATTTAACGGTACTTCAGATGGAAATACATGAAGAAGAGCAATTTCTATTGTTTTATTAATCTTGATATTACCTATTTTTTCTAGGAGCTCAAAGGCAGACCTCCAAAGAGGCCTCACTTCTGTACATGTCCACCATATATGTTTGTAATCTCCCCTTTCCTGATTGCATCGCCAGCATCTATCTGAAGAACTTGGAAACATTGATTTTATTTTTGTCGGAGTTAGATACCAATGATTAATTAATTTAAAGTAATTCTCTCTAATTGTTATAGAATTAATTAAATTATATGTACTGTTTATTGCTTTATACCAATCTATTTCTGTTATTTGTCTCGTTGTATCTCTGTTCCATTTGGTTATAATTGGGATTAATGGATTCTCGTCCATTTTATTAATTACTTGAAAGGATTTAGACAATACTTTTTTTATATCTTGTTTATTAAACAAATCTTGAAGTTTACAATGGAGTTCTTTGTCCTCTTTATATCTTGCTTGTGTTATAAAAGATTTAACTCTCAGATAGGTAAATATTTCTGAGCTGGGTAAACTGAACTCCCTGGCCATCTGATCAAAAGATTTTATATTATCCTTATATAGGATATCAGTTAATTCTGTAATTCCCACGGTTTTCCATATACTTAGATTTATATTGGAAATAATTGATTCTATGGTGTCCAATTTCGTGTTATCTAAAACCTTATTAATTAAATTCAACTTTTTCTTAATAACATTCTGAGGGAAATTCTACCTGAAAACCCTAATGTTATATATAAAAAAACAGAAAATTTGAAGTCTCTATTAGCACCCAGTGCATTACCTGAGATAGGAAAGAAAAACAACTTAAATTTTACTTCAATAAAAACCCCAGGATACCATAAATGCGGAAGATGCAAATCATGTAAAACATGTAATTTACAAGAGAAGAAGAGTACGATTTTTAGATGCACAAATACGGGGAGAGAATTAAGGATTAAGCACTTTATCAACTGTGATACCACCAATGTAATATATCTGTTAGAATGCAAGTAGGAATAAAAACCCTAAGCACAGCGTACCTAGACACGCACATAGTTGTAAATTATTCTCTTTTGATAATTTTAAAATCATTGGAATTGATATAGTCACCCCACTTTGGCATGGAGGAAACATTAAAGAACAGTTAGCTAAGCGAGAGACAGAATGGATCTACAAATTCCAGGTGCATAAAAAAGGGGGATTAAACATGGAACTTGACATTTTAGCTTTTATGGATTAGATAGCATTTTTATGGAATTTTTTTACAATATATATTTTTAGGATATTTTTTATATTTTTACAATCAATTTTTATAAAATAATTTTTAGGTATTATGGATATATTTTTATAGAATGTCTTTTATATATATTTAATCAATATACCTCTCCTATGAATTTAATTATTACTTAGGCATGATATTCTAAGCAGATTGAACCATTATGGTATGCCAATGAATTACACATAGCACTTTAGGATATTCTATTAATTATTGTATTAATTAATTTATTTATTCATTCACATATGTTCACATTACAGTAAATCAGAACCATCATGGTATGCCAGCCATATGGACACATAGCACTTCAGGATATTTTATTCATTTTAATCAATTTATTTATTTACATATATTTGAATTTATTGTTTTACATAATTTTGTACTTCTAGTATTTATATATTCATATATGATACATCTATATACACAATTACTCTAATATTCATATATTCAATACAACACTTTGATTCTAAAAATCATAGTTGATCTTCACTTTTATTTTCATATATATATTCATATTTAATTTTTATTTAGTTTTGCATTTATTATCATTTAGGTAAGTCATTCACAGCATGAAAACCACTATGGCATGTTAGCCATATGGAACCATTATAAGCAATATCCATAATATCTATATAGTATTTTAGGATAATCAATTTATTTACTTACATATATTTTAATCAGCATCTTCTGTTATTTACAGCTCTATACAATTTTTTATATCTTTATTCCAATTTTTCATATATCTTGATTTTTTATATATCGATTTTTTTATACAATTGATATAAATAATAAGTTCATACAGTAATTTTCCTATAAGATCTTTTAATTCACAGAATGATTGTTAGACATCTTGATTCTTGAAATAATTTTTATTTACAGTAATATATAGGGATATATATAATAAATACATTTACATACCACTACACACATTTGTATTGTGACTTTCCGGTTTAATATATAAATACATTGGATATATCGACAGTAACTTACAGACACACACACACATAAGAAGCCTTCGTTTTTTCATCCCAACTTTATCAATATACAAAAGAAGTACCAAAGAAAGCATACGATACGTGATGACATCAACATACGGGAAACGGACAATACGCGATGACATCTACATGCGGAAACGGCTACAAAAGAGCAGGAAGACGGAACGAAACCACTTACCGATTGATCTCCTGAGGAAGCCAACGTGACGAAGCGCGTCGAAGGATCAAATTGGACTTTATTATACCCTATCTTTTGGTGGACTTTATACACACACGCCTGCATATGCACTTTCGTGCATGAACCAACTGTGAGTGCATTTTTACCGGTAAATCCGATTTTTACCTTAAGATATTGCACCATTTCAGATTGTTTTTTAGATTCTACACGAAGATTATTAAAGAATTTATCATACTCCATTCTGATGGGTCTGAATCATCTATTTCACTTGTGAGTGCAACACATCACTTTCATTTAATATTGATCAAACACTCTACACTATATTGTATTGGTTTTTTCCCTTCATATGTACCTGCACCCCATATATTTTTGGTTTGTCTATATTTCTACACCCTGAGGAAGAGTGTTCTTTCGGTAGCTGCGGTCTTTTTTGGGAAGTATTATTTATTGTATATTTTTTTATTTCACTTTAATTAACTTTATCACAGAAGCACGTGATTTTAGGTTTATTTACGGTGAAGAAAGGTTAACAAATTTAAATCTGTTTAGTTTAGAAAAACGGCGCCTCAGAGGGGATATGATAGCATTATATAAATATATTCGGGGCCAATACAAACCGTTGTGTGGAAATCTGTTCATAAACAGGACTATGCATAGGACACATGGTCATGCGTTTAGACATGAAGGAAGGAGATTTCGTCTAGGGCAGAGGAAAGGGTTTTTTTTACAGTAAGGACAATAAGGATGTGGAATTCTCTGCCTGCAGAGGTAATTTTATCGGAGTCTGTACAGACGTTTAAACAGCAACTGGATGAAACATAATATTCAGGGATATAATCTTTAATTATGGGGAAACAGTTTATTGATCCAAGGAGAAATCTTTCATTTGGGGTCAAGAAGGAATTGTTTCCCTGGTTAGTGAAAATTGGAAAGAGCCAAACTGGGGTTTTTTTGCCTTCCTTTGGATCAACAGCAACAAATTAACAGATTTAGGAAAGGCTGAACATGATGGACGCATGTCTTTTTTTCAGCCTAGATAACTATGTAACTATATAACTATGATAATGATTGAGAGCGTAAAAGCGTTTAGAATCATAATCCATTTGGTGGAAACTCTGTGCTCTGGTTCAGATTTATAGATGATATTTTAGTAATTTGGGATGGAGAGTCACTTTTTTTACATGCTTTCACTGAGTATATTAATAGAAACCCTTAAAATTTAGTTTCACACATGTTAGAAACAAAATCGCTAATGAGTTTTTAGATTTAACAAAACCTTTTTAAAACCAATGGCTACATTGACAAATGCAGTTGCCATCATCTGCGATGGCTAAATGGTCTTCCTAGGGTTAAATTCACTACCTCCCCCGGGTTACCCCCCCATATTAAGAATTGTAACAAAAGATCATTCAATTTGTTAGATCTTTTTTAGATCAACTGTTTTTTCATTAGATCTGCTCTAAAATATGAAATCTTAACAATCTTTTTCAGGGGAAGCTAACCCATAGCCAGCCTCCCCCTCAACAAAAAATTCAACAAACTGTTATTGATTATGATAGTTCAGCGTTAGATCAGGTTTGATCAGACAACATTGTTTTTAGATCTAGAGATATTGCATATTTAATGAGGGGGGCTGAAATTTGGATTTTTTTAAATTGATTTTGGCAGATATTCGTTAGATCTGGTAAGATCAACATTTTTTTTTCGTTAGATCTATCACGCAGGAGGCGGTGTTCACAATCTTATTTTGTATGCGGGTGATAGGAATATATACGGGTTGCCCTCCCAACTGTAATTTTGATTTTTTTCAATTGATTTTGGTAGATAGATGTTAGATCCGGTAAGATCAACTGTTTTTTAGTTGATCTTACCGGATATACGGGGCAACCCATATATATAAAAATACATTTTAGGAAGAAAGAAAAGTATGAAAGAAGTGGAGGTAGTAGATAAGTGTTATAATTGCAACATACCGTATATTCTTGCCCCAGACATATACATTTTTTCCAGTTTTATTACTGGGGGAACCTTCAAAATAAACCTTTAAATATCTTACATACGGGACCCGTATCCTACTCTCTGATACGCTCTGACAGCCTCCCCTGTCGGCACTTTCCATGGGGGGAGTGCTGGCACGGGAGATTGTCTAAGCGCATCGTGCAGACGTTTACCGGCTGCGACGATGAGCGTGAACGACCTCCGCTGCTGGCACGTCTGCTCGGTGTGCTTTAACAATCTCCCTTGCCGGGAATTCCCACAGGGGGAGTCCCGGCAAGGGATATTGTTAAAGCACATCGTGCAGACGTGCCGGCAGCGGAGGTCATTTACGCGCATCGCCGCAGCCGGTGAACGTCTACACGATGCACTTAGACAATCTCCCGTGCCGGCGGAAGTGCCGGCACCGGAAGTTGTCTACGCGTATTGGGTAGGTGTCCCCTGCCGGCCCCGCAGGACACGTGAGTCTTCTTTGGTAAGTCGTGGGGGCAGAGTGGCAGCGTATCTCGGGGGGAGGGCAGAGTGGCAGTATATATCGGGTGGAGGGCAGAGTGGCAGCATATATATCGGGTGGATGGCAGAGTGGCAGCATATCTATTCTACATTTTTTTAACTAAGAAATTTTTTTCCTTACAAAAGCACCTAACTATTAGGGTGCGGCCTATATTCGGTGCGGCCTATATCCGAGCCAATACGGTATATATTTTCATGTGACAACACTGAAGAAATGACACTTTGCTACAATGTAAAGTAGTGAGTGTACAGCCTGTATAACAGTGTAAATTTGCTGTCCCCTCAAAATAACTCGGCACACAGCCAGTGGCAACAAAAGTGAGTACAACCCTAAGTGGAAATGTCCAAATTGGGCCCAAAAGTGTCAATATTTTTTGTGGTCACCATTATTTTCCAGCACTGTCTTAACCCTCTTGGGCATGGAGTTCACCAGAGCTTCACAGGTTGCCACTGGAGTCCTCCTCCACTCCTCCATGGCGACATCACGGAGCTGGTGGATTTTAGAGACCTTGCGCTCCCCCACCTTCCATTTGAGGATGCCCCACAGATGCTCAATAGGGTTTAGGTCTGGAGACATGCTTGGCCAGTCCATCACCTTTACCCTCAGCTTCTTTAGCAGGGCAGTGGTCGTCTTGGAGGTGTGTTTGGGGTCGTTATCATGTTGGAATACTGCCCTGCGGCCCAGTCTCCGAAGGGAGGGGATCATGATCTGCTTCAGTATGTCACAGTACATGTCGGCATCCATGGTTCCCTCAATGAACTGTAGTGCCGGCAGCACTCATGCAGGCCCGGACCATGACACTCTCACCACCATGCTTGACTGTAGGCAAGACACACTTGTCTTTGTACTCCTCACCTGGTTGCTGCCACACACGCTTGACACCATCGGAGACCATAGTCAAGGTCCGCGAGTTGCATCTAATTGCATGTGGTAGTTACTGGTGTAGATATGTTTGGTGTGGATGGCCTGGTTGTAGAGACCGAGCAAGGGGGGAGGCTTATGGTGCTGGCACGTTCAATGCGTCTCTACCGGAGCCTCAGATCCACCTGGGTTATTAGGTATTGATATACCTAACAACCCAGGTGGATCTGAGGCTCCGGTAGAGACGCATTGAACGTGCCAGCACCATAAGCCTCCCCCCTTGCTCGGGCTTAAGGAGAGAGCCCCTAACTCTATAGATGAATTGATATTCATCTATAGAGTTAGGGGCTCTCTCCTTAAGCGTGC
Source organism: Spea bombifrons (assembly GCF_027358695.1). Classification (NCBI taxonomy): domain Eukaryota; kingdom Metazoa; phylum Chordata; class Amphibia; order Anura; family Pelobatidae; genus Spea; species Spea bombifrons. Next base: position 7,364,563 of record NC_071099.1, read on the forward strand.
CAGAAAGACCCAGGCAGAACTGATCACTTAAAGCTAGTTTGCTCCACCCAGGCCTCCACTGCTACCATCTGAAAGTATGTGATAAAGTCCTCAATAGGACTGTGAGCTTATCTAAGGGACCTCAGGAGCACCCACTGCTTGGCAGAAGGCAACCCATGAGTGCAGAACTAGATTGTTAGTGAGCAACAGCCAATGTGCCCAGGACATACATGCTCCTGATAGCATGGTAATAACCGTACAAACCGTGACAAAATCTCTGTCATTTGTTCTGGGTTTCAAAGTGATTAACAGTTCACATTAGGCTATAAAGGAATAGTATAGACTACGGTCACCAGAAAAACAGGCTGGTAACTTAATGTGTGGTTCTGGTACAGCAGCAGCGCCATCAGCCTGGGGTTCTTCAATCAGTAAAGGCAGAGGTTGAAGAAATGCTGGTGGTGGTCCTGGAATAGCTTGTAGTCCATGGAATTATGCTTGTTCTCTTGTATATTTTGTACAGATGTACAAGATGTGACAATGTGTCAAGTTGTTGGGTAAGCATTGTGATAGCACCAACCATTGCTGCTAGCTCCATATTGGCCCCAGTGTTCAGGGTTGGCTAGCTATTGCCAGGCACCTCTACCAGTTGGTTTGTGGTAGTGGGTAAGCTGGATCCCCTAGTTAGAGTAGGAAGCATGATAAGAGAAGAAGAGCAACAATCATCCCACACCCCTGCACAGGTCAAACTTTAGTCCAACACTCCAGCCTATTCTGTGGGATACAGATACTAATACGGCTAAAATAATTTTCTATATTGAACTATCGCTGGCTATAATTCAACTTTGAATGCGGATCATTTCGAGGGGGGTTCCACATGGTGCAGTGATACTAGATAGCACAAAAATAACGAAGGAAGCAAAAATTTATGGAGGTGCTGTTAGATATTTGTTTGTCTTAAATATCTAAACTTTTCCAGTGACCAAGAAGCAATCAAGACAACAGCTTCTAAGTAGGTTTCTTTAGTAGAACAAAGTAGTATACATACAGTACTGATTGATGAACAGATGGTGGTCGTTGGTACTGTAGGCTCTGTATTCTTCATAAGACGGAGAAAGGTCAGTTCAACTTACTCCCATCAAACCATATATGTTTAAAAACTAGACAACCAAGGGTATTTCAAATGCTAGTTTTTGTTTTTTTTACATTCTCCATGCCCTAATTCTATTACCAGCCTTTGCGGTAGGAATTTTTTAATGTTTTTTTGATGTACAACAGTATACTGGATATTTGTTACAAGATTCATTCATTATCACTAAATCAATAAATCACACATAAGCTGTTAACTTAGAAAACCATTCCTACAAATGTTTATTTATGTCAACAACTTCATACAGCTATTATTTTGAACAAAAAATGTTTGTACGTAATTCTAAAAACAGCATTAATACTCTGATCTGCAATCAGAAACCAAATGTTGTGTTTCACTCTGTTCTCACTCATGTTTCATCCATTTAAACTAAAATACTGTCATTCTCAAACAAAACTTATAAAGCATTTTGCACTGTACCAAAGCTCATAAATAGTGCTTACATACAATGTAAGTTAATACTTTGTGTGTATTCGCTTTAGCTCCATTACTTTTTTGTTATAGTTTATTCTGATCCTGGTATATAAAACAATAAAAAAAAGCTTTTTTGGTCACTTTTTGTTATGGATATAACTATACCTAGGAACTTTTGGGCTGACCGGAGTCTACCCCTGCGGGACATGGCCAGGACTGCCTGCTGATGTTGGTGGGCGGTCCCGCTAATGTCAGTGGCCCTTCCCACTGACATCAAAGAAAACACCCTCAAGGGGAAATGGGCGGGGAGTGGGGCATGTCAGGACCCCGTTCTCATCACCTGAAGGATTTGAGTGTTGACCTGGAGAAGCGGTGGTTCCCCACGAGTTCCTGCGTATGGATATAACATATTTTTACATACAAATTATTTTCTTTACAACATTTAACATATTATCAGTTGTTCTGGATTCATGTAACTGTTCTCATTCATATGCATCACTATTCACAAATGTCCATGAATATAAATAAGTTTGGAATTATAAACAGAGTGAGTTGTTGTAGCTCTTACAGAAATTTCTCTTTTCTGTTTATAACTTGAGACACACAATAAGGTACAATGCCCACACATGTTAAAGGGACAGCAATACTTTTAAAGAAAGACAAGATATAGAAAAGCATTTCAACTTTGGTGGGTGGCTTGAAGTTGTCAAAAATGTGGAGAACAAATAGAGATGCTACTATGCACCAGATGCGGAAAGTAAACTGGTTTGCAAGTTTCCCCCTGCAACTGTCCTTGTACATCTGTGAGTTCAGTGCTAGACCTAAGCCAAAGAAAATACCCAGATTTCTACAGAGCCCAGCAAAAGGAGTAGTATCAATGTAGATCCATTCAGGTTTTGCACACCATTTCTTGGCTTTTTCTAGTGTCCATAGGAGATCCACACCAACAGATTTTAAGAGGAAGTAAAAACCCAGAGCAAAGGAGAACATGAAGAGGGTGGTACAGATGTATTTCTTCAGACTTGCTTTGTAGATGGCTTGGATGTGATCAAATATTTCAGCCACCATGATACCTGTTGTAACAAAAACAATAGATCAAAATATATATCATTCCTTATTTACATCTACTTTTTACAAATCACGATCGTACTAATTTACAACATTTTAATGGTATAGCCAGTGTCTATTCCCTTTTTCTTTCACATTTCTAGAAATAAAACTACCAATGTTCGTTTTAAAATTTTTATTCAGAATATTGGTTAATAAATGGTAGAATATTAAGCTCCTTTCAGCAGGGCCCTCCTCACTTGTTTCTGTAAGTCAAATTATGTTATATACTATTTGTCATTTCCTGTCTACCCATTGTACAGTGCTACAGAATCTGATGGCGCTATATAAAACAATAATATGATTATTTAAGATAATCAATTCAAAGATGGGTTAACTTGTATCATACTTTAACAGAATGCATTATACTTTTTTTGTGTCTAATCTATTTCCTTCTCTTTGAGAGATCTAGTAATGTTGTAAAATCACTCACCTGAAATAACTCCAGAAATGACTTGATGAGGAAAATGAGCAGCAAGGAAAACTCGAGACAAGCACACACAGGCCTGAACAGCCCAGAACCCAGTCCAAAGAAAGACCTGAAGACACCTGGGTGATAGTAAAGATAATCCATTTGTATTCAACAGACCCTTTGTATACATCCCAAAACCACAATCCAAATTCCTAATATGTGGTTCTGCAGCTAATTCAGCATTTCACTACCACGCCAACAATTAATCAGTCTCAATTTGTGAGGGCTAGCTGTTAAGGCGTCTTCCTGAAATACTGGGCTCCTTACACTCTCAAATGAAATTACACAATTTCAACTTACCTGTTCTTGAAAGAGAGAGCGCGCTTCTTCTTAAGAAAGAGTGCTGTTAATGATGTCACCATCACATAATAGACGCCAGAAGATCCCATGGCATGCCCAGATGGGCTTCCTATGGATCGTAGACAAATAGAATATGCAGTGATGTATAAAGTATATGAGCTGGTGACTTTCTACCATAATAATAAATATTCAGAAATGCAGACCATTTAATGTAATGGTGAATCACAATTTTCATAGTTATCTTTAATCATTCTATTTTAGCTTATAAAAAATGACTTATTTTTCATCTGTCCAAATGCTCATGTCTAGTTGTTTACATGTACTACATGTAATTAAAAGTCAGTATTATTTTAAAGAATTTTACATATTACTTTTAAGGCTTAAAATCAATGTTCAGTGCAAGTCATTTTAGAAGGACACATTGAGACATGCAATATAATCTTAGTGTGCAGATGCAAAAGCACACAAGTGTGCAGCCGCGCATATGTTGATTAATCAGTTAATAGCCTCACAATGCAAGGCTGATATAAACTGATATAAATATAAAAAAATTTTATGAGTACACAGCCTGTGCAACTGAAAATGGGCCACGTTCAGTGGTCCACCAGGTGTTTGCCGTAAACTGCTCTACAGCCAGTCTGGACGTGTATCATTTGGTTGTCTTAGAAATGATACTTTGGAAGGTAGAAAAATTTGACTACTTATATATGAAAGAAATATGAAAATTTTCTTACCTGGGCCAGTCTCACAGGTGACGGGAAACTGCTGTATGATTGGCGTAGACATGTTGTTGTAAAAGTCTGTGTCATAAACCCACCAATATGGCCTCTGACCAAAGAGAATCCTGGAACAGTATAAAACACATAAAAAGGTAGCCTTATCAATGAGAAATATGACTCGCTGTGGCTTAGTTCCTACTTTTCATGGTCCATATTATACTACTAAAAATAATGAGAAGTCCTGTTATATAAATATTTTGTATAGTTAGCAACAGCCATCATAATTATTTTGCATACAACTTGAAAATGTAAGTCAATACCGAATTAAAACATTTCATTGAAATACCAATATGATCTAAGATCGTATCTGAACTACCCAGAGCCTACACTTGTGGGACTGGGCCAGGACTAGCCGCTGACATCTCGAGAAACATTTGAAGAGCAGATGGGCAGGGAGTGGGCCATATCAGTACCCTTCTCCTGCGCCCTTGAGGATTCAGCTGTCAACCCGGAGAAGCGGCACTTCCCAGGTATGTCTATGACCTACGATTAAGTCCATTTGGGATGAAACACACTGCTGGTATTTTAGTGTCCAGTAACTATGTTTGTTTCCTGCACATATGAAGACAATAAAGATGGCATTTTTTACTGCAAAAATGTTGGGCAAAAACATTTTGATTATGGAATAGTGAAAACACTAGAATAATAACTACATGAATGAAAAAGGTGTGTATAAGAATGGTATGGCTAGTATAGTAGGTTGAAAAAAGACTTCAGTCCATCAAGTTCAACCTTTCACACATACCCACTTCTAAAGTTCTAAAGTTGATACAAAAGAAGGAAAAAAAACCCTACTTGGGGCAATTACCAATTATGCCACAGCGGGGAAAAAAATACTTCTTGATTCCATAGTGGCAATCAGATTACTCCCTGGATCAACTTGCTAATACTACTGTCCTTTTAACAGTTGCACCCCTTTTATGTTATGCTTAACCAGAAAAACATCCAGACCTTTCTTAAAAATATCCAAAGAGTTAGACAGAGTTAGGCAGAGAATTATATTCTTATTGTTCTCCAGCTCTATAACATCCTTCTTGCACTGCATATTCAAGGTGAGGCCTCACCATTGGTTTATAAAGAGGTAAAAATATATTTTCATCTTGTGATTTAATACTCCTTTTTATGCATGCCAATACCTTACTGGCTTTTGCAACCCCTGACTGGCACTTTGTTGCTAAGTCTATGGTCTACATTTATACCTTCTCATTTTCTGATTTTCCCATTGCAATGCCCTTTAGAGTGTAAGTTGCATGCTTATTATTGGTACCAAAGAACCTTACACTTCTCTATATGGAATCTCATCTGCCACTTATTTGCCCAGTCCCCTAGTTTATCCAAGTCATTCTGAAGAGAAGCTACATCCTGGTCAGACTTTATAACCTTACCTAATTTTGTGTCATCAGTAAACACAGACAGGTGACTTCCAATATCTATTTCAAGCTCGTTAATAAATAAGTTAAAGAGAACTGGATCGAAGGCAGAACCCTTAGGCACCCCACTTACCACAGTTGTCCAGCTTGAGAATTTACCATTAACAACTCTTTGCACCCTGTCACTAAGCCAATTTCTAATAAAAACACAGGCATTTTCTCCAAGACATATTTGTCTTATACAATAACGGCTGTTGTGGAACAGTGTCAAATGCTTTTGCAAAATCCAAATAGACAACATCTACAGCAAGACCCTGATCTATACATTTACTCACAACATAAAATGCAATTAAATTGGTCTGACATGATCTGTTCCTCCCAAAACCATGCTGAACCTACTGATGATATCGTTGTTCACAATATATTCCTGTATGCCATTTCTTAATAAACTCTCAAACAATTTCCCCACCGCAGATGTTAAGTTTTTTTGTAATGTTCTAGGGCTGCAAGAACTATTCGATAAAATCGATATTGCCAACGAATTTCATTATCGATTAGTTGAATCGATTTTACCGATTATAAGATGCTTTTTGGGGGATGCACCGATATAACGAAATATTTTGGCCAAAAAAGGGATTAACGGCAAAATGCCGGAATAAAAAAAAAACGGCCGAAAATAATCGTCCGCAGGGGCTGGGCTGCTTACCTGGGCGTTGGTCGCACAGTATGCAAGCAGCATCTCGGCCAGGAAAAGCAGGAACCCAGCAGATTCACGTGAATGCACATCACATGACTCTGCTCCGTTCCTTCTTCCACTGGGACCGTGGCGAGAGAAGTTGTTCGAGAGGAAGCAGCAGGGCCCCAGCAGTAGTCTGGGAGTGAGAGATCTGCAGTTCAGGTAAGGGGGTGGGGAGGGTGTATGAGCAAGTATGTGTGATTAAGGGAATTAATGAGTATCTGTAAATGGAGGAGTATATATGTGTGTGTGGGGTGGGGTGGCATGGTTCCAGAATGTGCTGGCTGCCTGGGCATGATAGGAGTGTGATTGCTGTTAGACATTATATATATAATATTGTTATTTTTTTTTTTGGTGTGTTAACCATTTTTATTAAAAGTAAGCAACATACCAAAATTGGACAAAAAATGCAATAACAATATCTATATCTATCTATCGATCTATCTATCTCTATATATATAAGTTAACAGCAATCACACTCCTATCATGCCCAGGCATACCTAGATTCCAGCATGTACTGGCTGACTTTGCATGATAGGAGTGTGATTGCAGCTTACAATCATATAAGTAATACTGTTATTGAAATCACACTCCTGTCATGCCCAGGTTCTAGCATGTACTGGTTGCCTGGGCATGACAGCAGTGTGATTGCTGTTAACAATCATATATATATTGTCATATATATTAATATTGTTATTAAATTGTTTTGTCCCATTTTGGTGTGTTAACCACACTTTTAATAAAAGTATTTTTTTTCTTTAAGAAGGGGGGGTCATTTTCGGTTTCAGTTCGGTTTCAGCCAAGTGAATCTTTAATTTTCAGTTTCGGTCCAGAATTTTCATTTCGGTGCATCCATAGAACTTTTTTTCCAGAGCAAATGCTCTGAAAAATATAACAACACTATAAGATATATCTTATAATAGCACTAAGATCCTCCACGCGGACCCTGACAGTGAGTGACTGTAAAAGTTTGTGTGTATAATAGATGTATATTTGATTTGTGCAAAGATCTCACAAGCAGGGTGTTTAAGCCTTGGGGACAAAGATGGCACAGGTAGCGTGTTCATGGGGGAAAAAAGAGAGGTGTGGTAATGTTTTCCTGGGGTCCAATTTTTTTCAATATAAAAGAAATCGGCAGCAGGGTCCAATATTTATATATATGGGCAGCATGGGCAAATAATATATATCGGCAGCAGGGTCTAATCACAAGGCGATCGGGGTAGGGGAGCTGTGTTACTGATGTGCCTCAATATCGAGGCAGGTCAGCAACGATTATGCTTAGGGAGCAATTGCTGATCGCTTCCTAAGCTCTGTTTTAGAGCTCTGTTTTAGCCGGCCACATTTTTTCGGGGGAGGGCTTTCCTCCCATGATCCACAGCCAGCCTCGCTTGCGAGGCTTCTGTGGATGCTGCAAAGCTGGTATTTGACAGCAGCCCGTACATATATGGGCTTTGTTGTGAAGGGGTTAAAAAGAGTTGCTGCCAAACATTTGCATTGATGGGGATGATCAGCTTTTATTGCAAATTGAAAAGGATGCAAATCTGGGTAAAGTTCTAATTAATTCAAAAAAGCAAATTGGTAACTATTCCACTAATACAATTCATTTTAGAAGGGGCAACTTTGACAGACTAAGGACACCTATTTAACACAGTACTTTGAAAAGCAAAGGCAAAAAAGACTCCTATTTAAACAAATGTGGCTAACCAGCAACGAAAGACAAGAAAACACAATAAAAACAATAAAATTGCATTCAAACATTATATAAGCAAGGGATCAGTAGCATCATTTATAGAGTACAAACATGCCAACAAAGCCTGAAAAGGGTATTTAAAATGGCTAAATTGGAAAATGATAAACTGGTTGCTTAGGAGAGTAAAACTAATGTCAAAAATATTTTAGGTATGTATGTAGAAAATAAAATAAAAACAGAAAATCCTATCTGGAATGGGAAATTTGGTTAGTGAGGATGGAGAGAAAGCAGATATTTTAAATATAATGTTGCCTGTCTAGTCTTCTGCTATTATCCACAAGGTTCTATTTTTATTAAAAAATGCATTCATTACACTGTTTCGGTTTACAAAGCATTTGTATTTTAACATAAAATCCTTACATACATACATAATTAAAATCATAGCTCTATACGGGGTGTAATAACTCAAAGCTCACAATTATAACATTCACTTACCATTTAAACACAAGGTTGAGCCAGTCACCAACCACAGCAACCCAGATAAGTTTAATGCCCACAGACTTGCACAGATGGAAACAAATGGGAAAGAAGATGAGAAACGTGTTTCTCAGGTCAGCTGCAAGGGACACAAACATGAACCAGTCTTCAGAACCCTTGTAGTTCATTTGCAGGTATTGAACCATTTTTACCCCAGAATCATGAAGTTCATCCATGCTGCATGCAATCTCTCCTTCAATTTCTTCTAAAGCTGTTTACTTGTGCAAGCCTTTCTTCATCTGGTTCCTAAGGCTTTGCAGCTGCCTATTATATGGTCTGCAGTTCAGGTTAGTTACTATGATCTTTGACCCCTTTGAAACCCTTTAACAAAACACTGTTTACCAAATTTCAGACATGACGCAGGTAGAAGCAAGGTAAAAGGCCAGGACAGTGTCATATTACCGTAAAATTATAGAGTAACAGTGAAAATAGTCTTGTTGACAATGCATAGGGCAGAGTCTATTATGTGAGGAAGTACATGTGGATGTCATAATAAAAGGTTTTAGCTAATACACAGAACATTGAATTAAGAAAATAGCATCAACATGTTCTTGTGTTTTTTTTCTCAATTACATAACATAAAATGAAAAATAAATTTAAAGTACACACAAATACAAAATAAAAACTAAAATTTAAAATGCATCAATTAAAAATATAAATCTGCAGGCCACAATCATGTCACAAAATTTTAACCTTTTTTAACCGTCATTTTTTTATCATGATCATAAATTATCATAAATTGCAACACATTTGCCCATAATTGCATAACTAAAACACATGTAAAGAATGGGTGCATGGAGAGTGGAGTCTTATACGCATAAACTGGCACATAGTTATATAAATTAATTTAATTGTTATTTTACAAAAATGACTGGTGAGCATCTTTTTTTTTTAAACTTTTCAAGTTTTTTCTTTTTGGTGTTTTCTTTGTTTTTTCACGTCTAGGATACAGATAGAAAGAAGGGGGGTTACAAATATTGCACCTTCAGATCCATGGTAAATCTCAAAGCATATTCACACAGTGTATATGAATGGGTACAGAGTCATCACAACATGAATGTCGTGGAATAAATATAAGTAAGAATACATATAAGTTGAGGATATGTAACAGAGATAACAGCAGTGCATCAAGACTTCAAAAACATGAGTAGTTCCCAATATTTGAGGGGAATGACATAGTATAGGGTAGAGATCCACAGAGAGGAGGTGAGATGGTAATGTGTGTGTCAGCAATATGGGTAGGTGTTAGAGGCCCTCGTCATGAGGTAAATATGATTTTGTGTATCCACAGACGTGAGCATGTATAAATGTAATCTGTGAAACAGAACATAACAAACAAGAACAGATAAACTGGTGAGCATCTTTTGACTGCAACTACCATCACCCCAAATCAGGATGATGGTGACCATGTGTATTTTCTACCTAAATTGCACTTTTTTAGCACAATCATATAATTTGGCATATGTGGCAAAATAATGAGGAAATATGTTTATTTTTAGCATTATATGATGTGATGAGATATGCATCTCGTTTAAGGTTTGCTTTAAACCACAAGGGTTTTATCCAGAATATGCTACATGACTGGATCGTGTGGTGCTACAAAGGACTTTACCCTTTGGGTGTTGGGTGTCAGGACAATTCAGGAAATCTTAATCATGGGTACTTTTGCTTAGTTATTGAACAAAAAACAGAGTGTATCTTCATGTTCATAGAATGATCCAAAAGCTCTGAAATGTATGTCAAAAACAAGAAGAGATATTGCTATCTCTCCCAACAGGGACATTTTCAGTTTGAACTGGATTATGTCAAAACAAAGAGGAAAACATTGTGCAAGTGGTTTAAAAATCAATGTTTTTTTTCTGTCTGGATAAGGGAACAAGGTTTTTTTTCCAGTTCCATTCAATAAGAATAACAGACAATTTAATAAATCCCTTCGGGATAAAGCCTACAGTATCTCACGTCTTTTTGCTCTGAAGAGATGATGCATTTCCAGTGTTTGTCCAACTACAGTTTTCTTTCACATTTAGGTTACCCACAAAAATTATGTATTTTTATTTTACCAGATATGTAGTACTTTATACACACCCACCCACAGGAATAAAATATAAAAAGTGGTGAAAAAGAAAAAACAAAACAATTACTTTTTGGTATTGCGTTATTATAAATAGTACACAGCCAAAACATAGGTGTTTTTTCTAATTTTTGCTAGTTTTTTAGTAAAAACTAGCAAAAATTAGAAAAAACACCTATGTTTTGGCTGTGTACTATTTATAAATCCAAGCAGGATTGGATTTAGAAAAGGCCGATATATTTATTTAGCAAATGTTTTGACATAACTTTAAACATTTTGTAAACGATTTTTAAAACCACTTTAATAACCACTGTAGAAATACTATCCAATCTTCTATACATCTGTGCACAAACAATCAACTGAGGGTTCCCATCCTAAAAGCAGATAATGGCATTGTACTACCCCTTCCACTGGATACCACCAATCGTCCAAACGACCGTGAGTCAAATAAGGGGAGCTACACCTTGAGTTTCCACTTAATCCTGCACAGCGAGGGCATTAACTCTAACCAAAACAATACAACTTGCCACTCCCATTATCCTTCAAACTTCTCCAGGGAACTCCTCCGCCACGAGGTTCCCCGCCACACAGCAACTACCCTTTCCAATCCTGCCCCAACCTCCATGCACTACAAATCCATATCAACCGCTTCTCAAATGAGCCACAAAATTAGAAACGGCCCGGTAAACCATATGACTAGCTCTGTTTATACCAATAACTGACCTCGCACCTCTCCAAAACAACAGAGGGGTAATCTCATATCACACCAACAGTAACCCAGAAAAACGATCCCAAAAATCCAACAAAAATCAACATTTAATATACTTAATGAGTCTCCTGGCCAGCCTGGTACAATGTTCATTACCACCTGCATGAATAACCAAAACATGCTGGGCACCGTGCCCCTCCATTTGAAATTCTATCTCCGAACACACACACTGTCACGGATCTGGCTAGTCCGACGACTACCTCTGCTGACTTGTGCTCCCTTAGCCTGGGATCTAAGGAGCAGCTTCTGGTTCGGGGCAATACGAAAAAGGGGTATAACATAAAAGCTGGGTACATAGGGGGTCCACGGACAACTGATGGTTCCAACAAACTACACCGAATGGATACAAGAAATGTTCAGTAATTCCTTCCCAACTTAGTTCACCGGTATTAGCTGCCAGATCAGGCCGAAATTGGTTCCAGGCGAATAGGTGGTTGAGCTGGTGTCATGATTAACTCATATAATGTAGTGGATGCATGGAAGGGTAATCCAGCAGAGGCGGTTAATTCCTTTGTGTTAGCATTCACTGGGTTAATCTAATGTTGATTTAAATCTGTTTCTTTGTACGTGCCCTCTGTATCTGTTCTGGCAAGGTGTCATTTTCCGAGAGGACCCCTGTGGTGATTCATGGCCTAACTGATAAGGACCCTTAGTTATAGGAATTCCATTTTACCCCACCATAACTTATTGGCAGATCAAAGATGGGAACCAATTCTTGGAGAAGATGTCATATAATTGGCCATGTGGTCAGAGGGGCGTTTTCTTGCAAAAGAGCCTGATTTGGGGCAATGCAGCCACCTCAAAGCAGAACTCCAGGATATACTCTGATTGGAACAACATCATAAGAAACCATCTGGACTTAAGGAGTTCCCACAGGCCGGCTTAATAACCCCTTCGTGGCAAAGGTTGATTTTACTTTTTGTACCCTTCGTGACAATGGCCGTTTTAACATTTCTGCGCTGCTCGTGTTTAGCTGTAATTTTCTTCTTTCCCGTTTACTGAACCCACACACATTATATATTGTTTTTTTCAGGACAAGAAGGGCTTTCTTTAGATGACATTGTTTTGATTGTATCATATTATTTACTATTAAAAAAAGTATAAAATATGGTTTCTAACTTTTAGTTGAAAAATCTTTTACTCATCTATAAAAGGTAATGAAAAAAACTGCTAAATAGATTCTACTATTTGTCCTGAGTTTAGAAATACCCAATGTTTTTATGTTTTTTTGCTTTTTTCTACACATTATGGGGCAATAAGTACAGGTAGTGTTTTGCTATTTCAAAGCCATTTTTTCCAAATCTGGTAATTCTTCCCCCCATGTGCCATTTCGGGTATCTTTGAAGCCGGCCAATGCAATTTACCCCATCAAGTCATATATTTTTGAAAACTAGACAGCCCAGGGTATTCTAAATGCTAGTATTTTAACCCTTTCCAAGCACTATTTCTACCATCAGCCTTTGTCAAACTTAATGGTAGTAATTTGTTTGCATTTGTTTTTTCACAAACATTTTACTTCAGGTATGAATAAACAGGTTCTGGTATATGTCACTATCATAAAACACCCCAATATGTGTTTACCAACATCTCCTGAGTACAGCGATACCTCACATGAATGATTTTGCCTGGCTGTTTGGGGGCAAAATGGCCACATTTGGGGCATGCGCATTTTCAATGTTGAACTTTGACGTTTGGCGATCAACTGCCCATGCCCTATTTCAGTGATGGCGAACCTATGACACGCGTGTCAGTGCTGACACGCGTAGCCATTTGGGGTGACACGCGCAGGATTTCCTGCGATTCATCCTCGGCTCCTGCACGGCCGCCGAGGATGAAAGAATCTGTGCTGGAGGACCCTCCAGCACAGATTCTTTCATCCTCGGCGGCCGTGCAGGAGCCGAGGATGAATCGCAGGAAATCCTGCGCGTGTCACCCCCCAAAAAAAGGGGGGGCGGGACGTGCAGTAGCGTACCTAGCGGGGGGCGGGGCGGTGGAGGAGCAGGCTCGCAAGGGAGCGGTATCGGAGGTCTTTAACAGACCACCGGCTCCCTTGAGTGATTTTAAGCCGGTTCAAGGATCTCCCTTGAACCCGGCTTAAAATCACTCAAGGGAGCCGGAGGTCTGTTAAAGACCTCCGATACCGCTCCCTTGCGATCCGCGCGGCAACAGCTGTTGTGCGCCGGGGTTTGTTATCAGATCCCGGCGCACAACACTGAAGCCGCGCCCACCGCTGTCCGTGCCCTCTGAACCCCGTGCCCTCGGAAGAAGAACTGAAGAAGAAGAGGAGCGACGAGCAGGAAAAGGAGCTGTAAGGAGAAAAGAGGAGCATACAGTGAGAGTGGATTGGTGTATGTGTGTGGATTGGTGAATGTGTGTGGATTGGTGTATGTGTGTGGATTGGTATGTGTGTGTGGATTGATATGTGTGTGTGGATTGGTGTATGTGTGTGGATTGGTGTATGTGTGTGGATTGGTGTATGTGTGTGGATTGGTATATGTGTGGATTGGTATGTGTGTGGATTGGTATGTGTGTGGATTGGTATGTGTGTGTGGATTGGTATGTGTGTGTGGATTGGTGTATGTGTGTGGATTAGTATATGTGTGTGGATTGGTATGTGTGTGTGGATTGGTATGTGTGTGTGGATTGGTGTATGTGTGTGGATTGGTGTATGTGTGTGGATTGGTGTGTGTGTGGATTGGTATGTGTGTGTGGATTGGTGTATGTGTGTGGATTGGTGTATGTGTGTGGATTGGTGTATGTGTGTGGATTGGTGTGTGTGTGGATTGGTATGTGTGTGTGGATTGGTGTATGTGTGTGGATTGGTGTATGTGTGTGGATTGGTATGTGTGTGTGGATTGGTGTATGTGTGTGGATTGGTGTATGTGTGTGGATTGGTGTATGTGTGTGGATTAGTATATGTGTGTGGATTGGTATGTGTGTGGATTGGTGTATGTGTGTGGATTGGTGTATGTGTGTGGATTAGTATATGTGTGTGGATTGGTATGTGTGTGGATTGGTGTATGTGTGTGGATTAGTATACATTTCCAATGTATTTTTCATTATATAATTATGCTCTAAAAGTACATCATAACTCCCATCACTCTAAACTGTTCCATACAGTGGCAGAGCTGGGAGACAGAGGCCTTGCACCCCCACCGCAGGATTCCTGAAAGGTAAGTAGTTACTAAGCAGGTATGTTAAATAATTTGTTTTTGGTTTATTAAATACAATTATATATTGCAATTATACATTTTTGTAGTTTAAACTATAAATTGCGCAAAATTATGTTTTTTTGTCGAAGTGACACACCACGCGAGTTATGCTCGATTTTTTGCCGATTTTTGACACACCACGCCAAAAAGGTTGCCCATCACTGCCCTATTTGGTACATCTTTGAGCCGGGCCATTTCAGTATGCCCAATAAAGCCATATATTTTTGAAAACTAGACACCCCAGGGTATTTCAAATGCTGGTATTTTAACTCTTTGCATGCACACATTTTACCACCAGGTATATGCCGCTGTCACACGACACCCCAATATGTGTTCAGCAACATCTCCTGAGTACAGTGATACCCCATATGCATGGGTTTGTCATTTTGGGGGGGAACTAAAAGGCCACATTTGGTATGTGTGCATTTTTCTAATTGGAAATTAGATGTGTGGCCATCCTCCCCCCCGTGTTAATTGGGACCTTGTTGAACCTGGCCAATTCAATTTACCCCATCAAATCATACCTTTTTTAAAAGTAGACACCCCATGGGCATTTAATATGCCAGTATTTTAACTCTCTCCATGCGAGAATTGTTTTAAGCTAATGTGCTAATTTTAGGACTTGCTCACAAAAATATATTTTTTATATATATATTTTATTTTTTTTGCCTTTTTTTTTTTTTCAACTTGAAGGTTCCCCTGATAGTGACATCAGTGGGAAATTATTTTTACATTTTACTGTTTTGTTTACTATTTTTTTTCTAATTATTATTAATTTTATTTTATTTTTTAATTTATTTTTACTAATCACACTGTGATTAGAAAACTGGGCTCCTTTGACTTGCATGGTTGAATGCAGTACCTGTATTCAACCTGCAAGTGGAGCCAGAGTTCTCTAGAGGGTCTGAGACCCTCTAGCGAACTTTTTCAACTTGATTGTTTTTTTTCCCGGGCCGCCGGCAGCTGCGGCTGTGACCGCTCTCCGGAGCGGTCACAGTCCATCCAAAGGTAAGTTTTTGGTGTCGCTTAATGCCTCCTGATCGAGGCATTCCAGCGACACCATTTAAGTTTAGGAGGTGATCGTTGATCGCCTCCTAAACGCTTTTAAAACGGGCGTCCGCCGCCATACAATGTGGGGAGGGGCCAGACATGGCCCCTGGTGCCGATCGTGGCGTTGCTGAATGCCTCGAGGTCGAGGCATTACAGCAACGCCATTTGGGTGCAGAAAGCGAACGTAGATCGCTTTCTGCACCCGTTTAAAGACGTGCCGGTTCTGGCACGTCATTTGTCATAATCGACTTTTTTTTCGTGCCATGCCAGAACCGGCAATTGTCATTAAGGGGTTAAAGAAACTCGTGCTGTGTTTTAAGTCCTATTGTTTTTAAGAACTGTTTTCTGTTTTATTTTTATTTTGTATGTCTTGTTTTTTGTAATTGTGGCACTGTGTAATCTTTGTCTTTTTGTTATTAAAATATTCATAATTCAAGTCTGTCTTTGGGCTCTAGTATTGATATCCACAAACCCTAAGAGAGGATAACACGTTACCATATTGTTATTAAGTTCTACAGGATATATATATATATATATATATATGTTGTTTGCCCAGGGTGGGTTGAGATATATATATATATAGAGAGAGAGAGAGAGATAAATGTTCTAATTCGGATTTCTCACAAATCCGGTATCAAAATGGTGAGTGGTGGCTACCTGGGGGGATACAGGGAGGATCTGGGGGTTAATTTGGTATAACTGATGCCTTATTAAGGCATGGCATTAGTAAATCCAGAGGCCTGGTGCTATTAACCCCTTCATGCCCATGCCCTCCACACAGTCACGGTTTGGCAGGTAGTCCTGACCGTGACAGCCGGTATAATATCCACATCGGTGTTTCCTGAAGGGACGAGTCTGTCACAATGCTCCCCCTTGTGGAACACCTCTACTTACCCAGCGCGACCCCAATCGGGTCTGCTTGGGATGGTTCGAGAGCCCAAACCAAAGCCAGGCATTCTTTTTCAATGGCAGCATAGCTTACCTCCAGGGGAAGTAGTTTGCGGCTGATGTATGCCACTGGGTGTTCGTCACCATCGTCTCTGACCCAGGTACTGCTCCCAACCTGAACATAGAAGCGTCTGTATGGACAACAAAGCACTTGGATGAGTCCGGGGCAGCTAGTACAGGAACTCGCACTAAAGCCTGCTTGAGTTGTCCAGAAGCCACCTTTCACTCCGGGGACCACAGACTCTTTTTGGTCAGGTCGGTCAGGGGTTTCCCAATAGCGCTATAGTTGAGGACAAACTAACAGTAATAATCCGGAGTCCCTAGGAACGCTAGGACCTGGGTCTTCATACGGGGTACTGGCCAGTCGGCAACCGCGTCTACTTTCGCAGGCTCTGGCCTCTCTTTCTCCCACATCCCACCCGGTTGTCACAGATCTGGATAGTGCGACCATCTACCTCCGCTGACTTGTGCTCCCTTAGCCTGAGACACACACACTTTCCCCGGTTTCCCAGTCACTAGCTAGCCGAGACTCAGTGTAGGGTATAAATCAAAACAAAGACTACTTTATTTTAGACACACAGGGCTGAATATATCCAGCAAAACACACATTAACATATATATTGGAACACAAACCGCCCCTTAATCTGCCTCCCAGAAACAACAGGGGCAGTAACTGGATTAACCGAAATCTGTTCCAAGTTTGGTCCAGTGATTGAGGGTTCCGTCACACCGGTGTCCTAGGTTTTGGACTTCAGACAGACCAATGTGACACTTGTCTGGCTTAACTGTCATCAGCCTTGCGTTGCGGATTCAGTCTAGCACTGTCCATAGGTGTTGGAGATGTTCTCTCCAGGCTATGTCATCCAGATAGTCAAAAGCATACTCCTGCAACCCATCCAGCAGATGGGTAGGCGTCAGTCACGGTGCGGTCATTCAGTCGCCTATACTCAACACAGAATTCTTAGGGACGAGAAAGACCGGGGAAGCCCAGGGGCTGACGGAGGGTTTGATTACCCCGAGATCTAGCATCTCCCTGATCTCCTGAAGCATGTTTTCTCGGACGGCGTCAGGGACGCGGTAGGCGGGTTGCGTTAAGGGGTGGGGGTCTGATGTTTCCACTTTATGAACCACCAGGGGGGTGTAGCCGGGGACGGATAAAAACATCGCTCGTTGTTCCTCTAAGATCTGGGTGACTTGGTCCCTTTCTGAGGAGCCAACCCTTCCCCTAGCCCGACACTCTATACTTTTCTGGGTTTCAAGGTCCCCTGGTAAGCCGGGCAGGGGCAGACCTTCCAACTCCCCTACAGCCGGGGCACATATGGCGACCACCGCCTCCTCCCTTTCCAGGTACGGCTTCAGCATGTTCACATGGAAGGTCTGCTGGACCCGCTCATCTGAACATCTGGCCGCAGTATAGGTGTTGTTGCATTACCTTGTAGGGACCTTGCCAGGCTGCCTGCAGTTTGTTTTGCTTGACCGGATGGAGATACTTTTTTGCCCTATCTGGAAGGTGTGACTCCTAGCCATCCGGTCATACCACCTCTTCTGTCTACCCTGAGTGCTCTGGAGATTGTCCTTTACTAGGGTCATGTATCTCTGGAGCCTATCTCGTACTTTGTCCCCATACCTTGCCAGTGTTCCTGCAAGAAAGCTTGGGGGCTTTGCACCCTCCAGCCATATAACTGCTCGAAGGGGGAGAACCCTATGGACTCCTGCGGGACTTCCCGGTAGGCTCCCAGTTTTGTGCTCCGCAGCAAAGGTCCGAAGCATCTGCCATAGTGCACCACGATGAGTATATATTTCTTCCCTGTGGGGCTTGGCTTAGCTAACGGGCCAATAAGGTCTACGGCAACCCGTCTGAAAGATTACAGGGGATGTAATTTAGCTTGCGGATGATTTCCCATTAGTTGTCCATCCCCCCAAGCTTACTGTGAGCCTTCTGTCGGTGCGCTGCTAGAGAGTCGTCCTGTTGCACTTACTGAACTCTGTCGGGGAGGCCCAGGTGAGGGGATCAGGGCCAGAGTCAGGGTCATATACTTTGCCCCCTGCGACTCGTACTGCCACAAATTTCCCAGTTGTTCCAGGGACTGGTACCCTCTGGGGATCCACCATGGTTAAGGTGGCTCCGGAGTCGCGTAGACCCCTGGCCGCATGCCCAGGCTGGCAGTGATGATGGCGGTTGTCCCCCGCAATGGCTTGTACGATGTCTGCGTTGTGTAAAAATTCCCCAGTCTTCTTCCTGATTAACATATTGAACCACTGCACGCTGGGGCAGGGGCCCTCCTCGGTATGGTCCCGACTGCTGGGGACAGTTCAACTTAATGTGCCCCGTTTGGTTGCACGAGAAACACCTCAGAGCGTTGGCTGATGTGGGTAGCAAGGTCTTCCCATGGCTGTAGCCTGCGGTGGGCCTGGGCAGGGCCGGCCCAAGACTTAATGCCGCCTGGGGCGAAGTTTAAAATGCCGCCCCCCCCGCCGACGCCGGGGGGCGGCATTTTAAACTTCGCCGACGCCATTATCTACCCTAACCCCCCCCCAGGGACTTACCTTTAAACAGTCCTGCGGCGAGTCTCCCTGCTCTGCCACGGTGCCGGCTTGTAATGCTGAGCGCCGTAAATTGACGTCACTTCCGGCGCTCAGCATTACAAGCCGGCCCCGTGGCAGAGCACGGAGACTCGCCACAGAGGAGAGAGAGAGGGGCGCGGAGCGGGTAAGCGAAAACCACTCAGCGCCCCTCTCTCTCCTCCGCTTAAAAAAAAAAGCGCTTGGGGAGTCAAAGTGCCGCCCCTTCAAAAGTGCCGCCTGGGGCACTTGCCCCAGTCGGCTCCATTGTAGGGCCGGCCCTGGGCCTGGCTTCTTAGTCGAGGTGGTGGTTTGGATGTCCCGTTTGGTGAAAATCCACTTATGTTACTGACCAACACCCCAAGCAGGACCTGATACAAACCATTGTGCCCTCTATATGTAAAACGAACATGGAGGTACACTGTGAATATTAAAGTGGCGAGAGTGCTCATGGGAAACTCTGTCCTAACAGATACCTCAAAATCCAAAACAGAATTGCAAGGGCACCCCTAGTACTGCAGCACCTCTGTTAAGTTTTGCTTCCTCCACTATTTTCAGGCTATCTGCTATCACCACACAGAGTTGATCTAGTCATAGCCACCCTACTTGAGACCATCTGGTCAGTATTCAAGCCTGTGGGGACAAATGTTAACCCCTGGAATGCCACGAATTTGTCATACACAATTGTGGCATTGAAGGGGTTAACGCTGCACTGTTGATCTCATGGAGCAATCAGACAGCAGGGGAGGGTTGGGGCTGGTCTCCACACTCATGTGGAGACTGAAGAACCCTCTCCCCCTGTCCCTGAAGCTGCCTCTGGCGTCTGGTGGGAGGAGTCTCTTTGATCACTCCTGTAGCTTCCATACTCCCAACCTGCAGTATCCTGCACATGATTCTAGTGTGTGTGTGTCTGGGGGTCGGTGATGCAGAGCCTGTCCTGGTGTGTGTGTTTGGGTGTCAGTGTGGCAGAGTCTGTCCTGGTGTGTGTGTGTTTGGGTGTCGGTGTGGCAGAGCCTGTCCTGGTGTGTGTGTGTGTTTGGGTGTCGGTGTGGCAGAGCCAGTCCTGATGTGTGTGTGTGTTTGGGTGTCAGTGTGGCAGAGCCTGTCCTGGTGTGTGTGTGTGTTTGGGTGTCGGTGTGGTAGAACCTGTCCTGGTGTGTGTGTTTGGGTGTCGGTTTGGCAGAGCCAGTCCTGATGTGTGTGTGTGTTTGGCTGTCAGTGTGGCAGAGCCTGTCCTGGTGTGTGTGTTTGGGTGTCGGTGTGGCAGAGCCAGTCCTGATGTGTGCGTGTGTTTGGGTGTCAGTGTGGCAGAGCCTCTGCTGGTGTGTGTGTGTGTGTCTGGGGGTTGGTGTGGCAAAGCCTGTCCTGGTCTGTGTGTGTTTGGGGTCGGTGTGGCAGAGCCTGTCTTGGTGTGTGTGTTTGGGTCTCGGTGTAGCAGAGCCTGTCCTGGTGTGTATGTTTGGGTAATTTTTAATTATCCAGAGAGAAAATGCCCTCCTGAATTTGTAGTCACTTCAGGAGGACACAACTTTCTAGGCCCAGAAATCAGTGAGAGGAAAAGTGAACGTTTTGCTTTATTTACTGTTTCAAATTGCATTTTTTATTAAAAAGAATTAGCGGCACGAAATTGCGTTTTGAGGCGTACCGGATATGATTACTTTTTTTTTGGTGTACTGATGTACTCCCAATCCCATCACATTACATCAATATGCGTTAGAAAATCAGGAAAAGATGGGCATGGATGGTGGCAGGGCCGGCCCAAGACTTAATGCCGCCTGGGGCGAAGTTTAAAATGTCGCCCCCCGCCCCGCCGACGCTGGGGGGGGCGGCATTTTAAACTTCGCCGACGCCATTATCTACCCTAACCCCCCCCCCCGGGACTTACCTTTAAACAGTCCTGCGGCGAGTCTCCCTGCTCTGCGGTGCCGGCTTGTAATGCTGAGCGCCGTAAATTGACGTCACTTCCCGCGCTCAGCATTACAAGCCGGCCCCGTGGCAGAGCACGAGACTTGCCGCAGAGGAGAGAGAGTGGGGCGCCGAGCGGGTAAGCGAAAACCACTCGGCGCCCCTCTCTCTCCTCCGCTTAAAAAAAAAAGCGCTTGGGGAAGCAAAGTGCCGCCCCTTCAAAAGTGCCGCCTGGGGCACTTGCCCCAGTCGGCTCCATTGTAGGGCCGGCCCTGGATGGTGGGCTGATTCGGTAGCACAACAGGCCACTTGACTAGACTTGCCCCCCAGGCCTTAGGCTGCCAGCCCTCCCCTGTCTGGGGACCATATGACCTGCTGGGGAAGGTTTTTCCTAGTGAGGTCAGTAAGTGGTTTAGCCATGGTGCTATAGTCGGGTACAGACTTCTTGTAGTACTCAGGAAAGCAAAGACCTGTGTCTTAGTGTGGAGTATTGATCAGTTGGTCACTGCCTCCATCTTGGCAGGCTACGGTTGCCATCGCTTCCTTCCCACTCTATGTCCCAAATAAGTGTACTATCGGGGTGGCCACACCACAGTATCTGGTTTCAGTATCGGTCCAACACAACATCCAGATGATACATGCGATCCTCCTTGGCGCACCTATAGATCGCAATATCTTCCAGGCACGCACACGCATAATCCTGGAGTCCATCAAGGAGCCAATCTATCATCTGCTGGAATGTACCTGGGGCATTCTTCGTCCCAAACAGCATCAAAACTGGTACAGGCCAAACAATGGGATCAATGTCAACTTCAGAATTGCTCCCAAGTCCAATGGAATTTACCAATGCCTCTTACATAAGTCAATAGTCATGAGATAATGGGCATCCTGCGCATTTCTCCGGCCATCTCGGGTTCCTGTTCTGGACTTCACAAGTTTTTGGACGCTCATCGCACACACCTTCCTACAACGTGTTCTACATCTACCTGTCTCATCACATCATGTCTCACAGGAATTGCGAGGGGCAGCTTCTACACTCACCTTTTTCGCTCCGCGCCGTCCCTGGGGAACGAATGGTTAACTTCTTCGATCGCTTGCTGATCTTTATTGTCCTCCTGCAACTTATTTGTAAGTACTGTGCCTCACCACACTTGGGCGGCTGCCTCACTCGGAAACTTTCTGGTCACCTGTCACTTACCTGATTTGTTTGCTTCACATAGTGTCCTGCGGGCATCTCACTGGTCGACTGCACATCCCTGACAGCTTCGGGACACTATTTTGTTATGTGTTGTACTCCTACTCATCCTTCTACCAACGTATACAATCCATTATTTAGGTTACGCACTTCTTCGTATCTGTGTACCACTGTGTTTATGCCTCTGTTTTGCCACGAGTTAATGGATGCGACATCGACATTTCAGTGACATCGACATCGACATTTCAGCTCCTGTTTTCTCGCGCTCCCGTTCTGGCGCATTGCATGGGTCGTATCCTTTGTATGGCATTAACGACTGGCTTCTCAAGCTCGTATTTTCTTTTGGTTTAATTTTGTTGCGTCCGTATATTTCACTATGTATCTATTACCTTGGCGGGGGAGGCTTGAGTGGACACTACACCTTCCTTGTCTACCTTGTCTCCTCTCTTTCGCACCTACCCCTACAGGAGCCTGCCGACCCTGACTGCACTCAGTCAGAGGTCTGGGACTTGGACCTCTCGTCTGGTCCGCTGGCTCACAATTCGATGCTTCGGCATCCCTGTAGCATCTTGTTTCTCGATGTTACTTAAGGTTACATTGTTCCTTTTTCCTTTGTTGTTTTATTTTTGTTTATTTTCGTTTGAGGCGCTGGTGTGTTGGCTGTCTGTATGACTTTGCTCACATAACCTGCTATGGCGGACCGGGTTAAATTTACGACAATAAATGTGCGGGGCCTTAACAAGCCCCAACAGTGTTCTAAATTGACAGGGTGGCCTGGCGTTATATGTTTAAAGTCCTTCATGCTTTGGGCTTCGGCCCGGGCTTCATTCAACTAATTCGGTCTCTTTATACAGGTCCCTCTGCCCAGATTAAAGTCAATGGTTCCCTCTCCTCGCTGGTCACCCTGTCGAATGGCACGAGGCAGGGATGCCCTCTTTCCCCCCTTCTTTTCATTTTAGCCCTGGAACCTCTGGCGTACGCCATTAGAGCCAATTTGGATATTAAAGCGACTGTGGTCGGGGATACTCCTCACAAACGCAGATGATATGCTGTGTATGGTGGAAGATCCGTTAACATCTTTATCCCATATTGTATCTGAACTAGATTGTTTTGGTCGTATTTCTACGCCACCCCACTATTACTCCCACTCTTAAGGTTCTCAGAAAAGTTTTGCGCAAGGGTTTTCTCACGTCTTTTCCTAGTCCACTTCTCCCTCTGGTTGATAACCCTGATTTCACGCCGGGTTTGGAACGTGGCCGGCTGCAGGTTTTTGCTCCCCCTGACATAAACATTGTGAGGGCATACCAGGTGTTGCAACCTAATTCTATGAAACCTCTCACTGATTTGGTTCGTACTCTCTTAGTCTCCCTTTCAGACCCGTTTCCTCTACCATCAACTTAGTCATTTTTTTTCTGCTTCTAACGTCCTCCCGCAGGTTGGCAGGCCCCTTACGCCGTTCGAGGAATTATGTAGTCGTATTCCTGGCCCCTCTCATCTCCTTTCTAGGATTTATGCTCTCCTCCTACAACAAGCTTTGCATACTAAACCATTTTATATGGGACTTTGGGAAAGGGACCTGGGGGTCGTTTTGGATCCCGAGGATTGGGATAAAGTGCTATTGATTATACATAAGGGGTCCCTCTCGAGTGCGATTCAGGAATCGCCCTTTAAACTCCTTATTCGCTGGTATAAGGTCCCAGCGGAGCTTCATCATCTCCCTCAGGTTCCGCCGACATGTTGGAGATGTGTAGCGCTGATCTGGGTACCTACCTCCACCTATGGTGGACATGCCCGTTCTGGGATATGATTACGGCTGTTATTCGCATAGTGGATGATCCCCAATTCACCCCGTCGCCGGTGGCGATTCTTCTACATCATACCCCACTCTCTTATGGGAAATACAAACGCTCTCTGTCTTTCCTTATCTTAAGCACAGCCAAATCGGTTATCCCGAAATTTTGGAAACAAGCTGTATCTCCCCCTATCGCAGTTTGGCTTGCCAAGATGTCCTTGGTATGCCAGATGGAAGACTTAATCATGTCTTCTAAAGGCCTTGCACATAAACACGAATTGAAATGGTACCCATGGCACAAATTTCTCTCCTCTCCCTCATTCTCCGCGGTGCTGGGCTCCTGAGTGGATATTTATTTATTGATGTATTTTATGTTTTTATGTGCTGCGCTGAATTACTTGCCATGTGATCTGGGTCTGGGCCACCAACGACTCTCTCTTCTCTCCATTGATATTGTGGTTTCTAGTCGACACACCACTTTCGCCTCGTTTTTCCTTTTGATTTCTTTTTTGTTTGTTTTGTTAGAATTTCTTTTCATGTCCTTACTAATTGTTTTCGACATGCTCATTTTTTCTCCGTCTCATTATTGTGACACATTCTGTGGTCATATGCTGTTCAATTGTGATGCCGTGCAGCTCTGTCACCTTATATTGTACTACTACTATTGTAATACTACTATTGTACGACTGCTATTGTACTATTGCATTATTGCTTGACTGTTATGTTGTACCAGAAGATATTGTGCCACCCGTGTTCGCCTTGTAATTGTGTTTTCAATTACTGGTTATGTAATGTACTTTTGTACTTTTCCATTCTTTTTTTCTGCTATTGTTTAATAAACGGAGAATTGAAAAAAAAGAAAGAAAAAAAAAAAGAGATAACTCCCTGCTATTACGTCTAACAGCTTGCCTACCCGGGGCTTAGGGTAGGCATCAGTGGTGGTATGGTCTGTTAGTCGGTGGTAGTCGAAGCAGAAGTAGGTATCCTTCCCATTTGGCACCACCACCACAAGGGAAGCCCAAGGACTACTGGAACTACCCGGAACAGATTCAGAGGTCCGATAAGCATGTCGCCTGACTCAGTGTTTGTACACGGTGTACCCTGGCTGTGTAGAAAGAAAAAAAGAATTTCCCGTCACTCCTGCAGTAACTGTCTGGCAGACTTCCTTCCTTTCCTGCTCTTCTAGCCAGACCTTCTCCCCCCACCCCAAGAGATCACTTTTCACGGGCAGCTCTGGTTTGGGAAGCTTTCTCTGAATCTTTGGATGCTGTAGCACATATGTCTGCTACTGTGTTATCCCTCTCTTGATATGCCTTTAACACATTTACACGAAAAGGTCTACCTGCCTCTTTATTTGAGCGTTTGGAAACTACATGGGTAGTATTTAATCAAATGTGGTTTCTAGGCGTGTGTGGAGAGGTGCAGGAATTCAGAGGGTGTGTGGTGTATATGAGTTTCCCTAAAGAAAGGGTTAACCGCTTGTAGGAGTCTAAGCCCAGTAGTGCAATCTGGTTAATTGGTATCCGGTGCTGTAGTAGTTACTGGGGCTTAAATGAAACACACCTTCACTTGAACAGGGAGGTTCATTTGTGGATCTCATGGAGGCAATGACAACACTAAGCACCCTGGATTTATTTTGTTTGGAACCCTTTTATTATGCCCTTAAGTGGAAGAATAACTAAGTGACAGTGAGGTTATGTTTTATGTGTAACCTGTGTATTGTATCTCACTGTGAATGCTGAGAAGAGGAGTTGGGAACTACATGCAATAAAAGATTACAGAAAAGATAAATTTGGCTGGTGTTCCATCCAACAAGGTCCACTCTGTTACAGAGGACCAGACCACATATGACTAAAACAATCTCATGTTCTGCAGTGTTCCAAGGTGGTTTGGTGGTTAAGCACAAGGACCTGAAAGGTGATGCGTCTGATGTGAGTTTAGACATTTGGACTTTGGCAATACAGTCTAGTATTGAACAGGCACTAACATGGGGGGGGTTTACTATGCAAAGGATTGCTTGTTACTGTCATCAGTTAACTAAGATTGCTTTCTTCACCCAAACAGTGTTGCTGTAATGCCTTGATATTGAGGCATTTAGCAACACCACGATCAGCATCAGGGGCCCCTCCCCGGGGCATTAACGTCACCCACACACTGTATGGCGGTGGATGCCCGTTTTAGAAGAGCTTAGGAGGCGATCAACACTCACTCCAGGATGCTCCGAAGAGCGGTCACAACCGCCACTGCGAGAGATTTGGCCACTAGCAAGATGGCGGCGTCCTTTAAAAAAAAAAATAAACAAGTTTCCAAAAGGGTCTCTCCTGAACCTACTGAAAACTCTGGCTCCCCTTGCAGGTTGAATAGATACTGCATTCAACCATGAAAGTCAATGGAGCCTAGCTATGTAATCACAATGTGGTTAGTAAAATTAAAAAAAAACTCCTCCGTGTACAGAATCCTGGCTTGTCTGATTATCTCCTCCGTGTACCGAATCCTGGCTTGATTTCTACACTCCGTTTTGCAGTTCCGGTGCTACCTCCACTGTCTATGCTACAGCCATCTACTCCTCAGAGGCTGCCTATATTTATTGCCTTGAAAAAGCCGCAACTTCACCCTGAGTGATACCGAATTGGAGCCAACAGGAGCCTTCTGGCTGCTCAATATCTCTTCTGCCCTTGGTGTTCCCTTTGGGCCTTCCAATTCGGTATCACTCAGGGTGAAGTTGCGGCTTTTTCAAGTTTCGGGGTATAGGTACGTGACATTACACAAGGGTCATGGAACCCTCTGAGCTAGACAAGGCTTTAGCATTCCAAGGACAGTTGCTGCAAACTCATGAGGTACGCTTCCAGGGTATGGAGGACAAGATGGAACAACTATCTCAGGCTATGCAGATCCTGTTATCCAGGTCAGATCCAGGCATGACCTCTTCTGCCGGCACTACAGCCCCTGCATCTACTACTACCCAGACGCTTTCTTCGCCGATTGTTCCCGCTGCTCCAGCCTCCTTGAAACTTCCTGCACCTAGTTGCTGATATGGAGATCCTGATGCTTGCAGAGGATTCCGCAATCAATGTGCTATCAAGTTTGAGTTATCTCCTCAGATGTTTTCTTCTGAACGTGCCAAGGTGGGATACATCATCTCCTTATTGTCCGGAAGAGCTTTAGCATGGGCCTCTCCACTGTGGAAAAATGACTCTCCCTTGATTTATCACAGTTCCTCGTTTTGTTTCTGCATTTCGCAAGACCTTTGACATTCCCGGGAAAGCTGCAACGGCCTCTCTATCTTTGCTGCCTGTCTCTCAAGGTTCCCGTACTGTGGCTGAGTTTGCTATAGCATTCAAAACCATTGCTGCAGAGGTTAATTGGTTAAGCGAGGCCCTTATAGCCGCTTTCTATGACGGTCTCTCTGAACGGCTGAAGGATGAGTTATTTAGACTCTGTATCTCTGGCTCTAAAGATTGACAATCGTATGAGAGAAAGAAGCCTTCAGAGGAACAAGAGGTGGGGACGTACAGTGTTCCCAACGTATAAACCCGTTACCTCTTCTGTATCTGGATCATCTACTGAAGAACCCATGCAAATGGGAGCTACTAACCTGTCCATAGAGTAGAAACAACGCAGACGTTCCATGGGACTCTGTCTTTATTGCGGTCTTAAGGGACATT
Source organism: Spea bombifrons (assembly GCF_027358695.1). Lineage (NCBI taxonomy): Eukaryota > Metazoa > Chordata > Amphibia > Anura > Pelobatidae > Spea > Spea bombifrons. The sequence continues at coordinate 7,392,263 of NC_071099.1, forward strand.
TCGCCATTTCCTGCCCTAACAAACGGGGAAACTCCTCACCTGTGAAGGAGCCTAGCCTAGGTGAGCCTATTTCAGCTCCAGTCAAAGATCGTTTTTTGATTCCTGTCTCCATCTTTTGGAATAACACCTCTGTTTCCAGCACAGCGATGATCGACTCTGGGGCTGCAGGATCCTTTATTGACGGGTTTCCATTACACCAGGCCACCATTATCCTTCAGACATCTCCTCTCCTTCTCAGAGTGGGGCTATTACATCAAGAATCTGTGTCATTTTCTCTTATGGACTCTCCCAAATGTCCCATAATTCTGGGTCTGGCGTGGTTGCAAGCGACTGGCTCACAGGAGACATTAGGTCCTGGGGGCAGACCTGCCTAATCCATTGTCTTCCTAAAATTTTACCCAATAGGACAGCCATTGGATCCATACAACAGCAATCCATACCCACTCCATATATTGATTTTCAAGATGTTGTCGACAAGAAGCAAGCTGACGTTCTTCCTCCTCACCGCCCTTATGACTGTCACATTGAAATATATCCTGGCATGATTCCTCCTAGGGAGGAGTATATAAAAGATAACCTAAACAAGGGCTTTATCCGTAAATCCACATCTCCTGTGGGGACCGTTTTTTCTTTGTATCTAAGAAAGATGGGGGTTTAAGGCCCTGTATAGATTACCTTGGACTCAATAAAATTACCTTAAAAAAATAAATATCATCTGCCTCTCATCCCTGAACTCTTTGACCGCCTACGCAATTCTACTATATTTTCTAAATTAGATTTACGAGGTGCTTATAACCTGATCAGAATCCGTGAGGGAGATGAGTGGAAAACCGCCTATAATACACGTATGGGCCATTATGGGTACACTGTTATGCCATTTGGGTTGTGCAATGCCCCAGCGGTATTTCAAGAATTTATTAATGATCTCTTCCTTGATATTGCTCTACAATTCGTGATTGTATACCTAGGCAACATACTGATCCATTCTCTTGATCTAGAATCCCACCGTAAACATGTACGCATTGTACTTCAACGCCTTCGTCAGAACCACCTTTATGCCAAACTTGAGAAATGTCTGTTTAAAGTTCCTCGAATTTCATTCTTAGGATACATTATTACGGCAGATGGATTTGAGATGAACCCGGCCAAATTGACTGTTATCTCTGAGTGGCCTCAGCCTGGCGCTCTGAAACCCCTCCAACGCTTTTTAGGCTTTGCCAATTACTATAGAAAATTCATTAAAGACTTTTCCAAAATAGTGGCTCCTCTTACATCTATGACCAAGAAAGGAGCAGATTGTTCTCATTGGTCAGAAGAGGCTATACAGGCTTTCTACAAGCTTAAGAGTATGTTTTCGTCTGCACTTATGCTCGTCCATCCCGACATGTCCAAACCTTTCGTGATCGAGGTAGACGCCTCAGAGATCGGTGTTGGGGCAATATTATCTCAAAGAAAGGACTTCCAGAGTAAACTGCATATTTCTCTAAGAGATTCACGCCTCCAGAGATCAACTATGATGTTGGCAACCGGTAACTCCTGGCTATAATTTTAGCACTTCAAGACTGGCGACATTATTTGGAGGGAGCCAGAAACCCTATTACAATTCTCACAGACCACAAAAAACGTGAGTATTTAAGTAAAGCTAAACGCCTGAATCCTCGTCAAGCCCGATGGTCCTTGTTCTTGTCCAGATTTAACTTTATTATATCCTATCGCCCGGGATCTAAAAATGTTAAAGCTGACGCCCTATCCAGGCAGTTCGTCAATAATACTAATGAAATGCTTGACCATGAACCTATAGTCTCTCCCTCTCGGATTGTTGCTACAGTCACTACTCGAGTATCTTCTCCACTGTGAACGAATACTAAAGAATACTAAAGAATCAAGCACGCATGCCTGTACACAGCAAATGGCCTACCGGTTCCTTGTTCGTTCTGAGAGATTGAACGTGTTAAAATGGGCTCATTCTTCTCGTTCCTCGGGTCACCCTTCTGCTCGCCGCACCAGAGACATTATTTCCAGACACTTTTGGTGGCCAGACTTGGTGACTCGCCCATGGACTCACCTGGCTATGGATTTCATAGTAGATCTACCTCCGTCAGAAGGAAATACTGTTATTTTAGTTATAGTCGATCGTTTTTCTAAGATGGCACATTTTATTCCACTATCCAAATTACCTACCGCCTGGGAACTAGTTCCTATATTCATCCGTGAAATTGTACGTCTTCATGGCTTACCACTTCAGATTGTGTCCGACCGAGGAGTTAAATTTATGGCTCGCTTTTGGAAAGCATTTTGTTCGTCTATGGATATCTCCTTGGCGTTCTCTTCAGCCTACCACCCACAAACTAACGGCATCACTGAAAGAACTAACCAGTCTCTTGAACAATTTCTTTGCTTGTTTGTTAATGACCAGCAATCCAATTTGTCTTATTCTGTGGGCTGAATATGCTAGAAACAACATGCCTCATGAAGCTTCCAAGATTTCACCTTTTTTCTGCACCTACGGCTATCATCCCAAGGACTTACCTGTTCCCCGAATCATCAGTGCCTGCTGTGGACTCTTATGTACAACAACTTCCTACCCTGTGGAATAAGGTCCGACAATCCTTATCTAAAACGGCTATACAATATCAACGCCAAGCCAATCGTCATCGCCAGATGGCCATTTCTTATTCAAGAGGGGACAGAGTGTGGCTATCTACAAGAAATATCAAGCTGAAAGTTCCATCTATGAAACTGGCTCCCCTAATTCTCTTCGGATCCCAAGAGTGTTTCACGTCTCTCTACTCAAACCTCTTACCTGTAACAGATTCACAAGAAGAGTTTCTCGACCTAAACCCGTAATTGTTGACTCCCACCTTGAATTCGAAAGTTCAATCATTGATTCTAGGAGAGTTCGGAATTCCTTACAGTACCTTGTCCATTGGAAAGGTTATGGTCCTGAAGAAACATCCTGGATATCTAGTAAAGATTTACACGCCCCAATACTGCTTAAGAACTTTCATACAAAATTTCTTACTAAACCTGGGCCATTTCGACCTTCAGTTGGTCCTCAGAGGGGGGGTAATGTCACAACTTACCTCTCCGGAGAAGCCTTGTTGCGACGCCGTTCCTCGCATTTGCGGCAAAGCAACAGACCTAGTGTAGCTGCTTCTCGCCATACGTCTCCAAGCAACCTGCGTGTGAGTCATAGGGGGCCCGGCCAGGCTGGGAGATGACCGAATCCTGGCTTGATTTCTACACTCCGTTTTGCAGTTCCGGTGCTACCTCCACTGTCTACGCTACAGCCATCTACTCCTCAGAGACTGCCTATATTTATTGCCTATATCCTGCCTTCTGTCTGCTCAATATCTCTTCTGCCCTTGGTGTTCCCTTTGGGCCTTCCCATTCGGTATCACTCAGGGTGAAGTTGCGGCCTTTTCAAGTTTCGGGGTATTGGTACGTGACAATAGGATTAGGGGTTTTCCCCCATCAACTACCAGACAGTCCCGGCGCCTCCATACAGTTCTATGGCCAGCAATGCCCACCTGACAAAGTCACTATTTTGGGGGTGATCCTGAGGGAGCGGCTCCTATGAAGCATCAGCATTGAAAGAGTTGAAAAATTAAAATAAATAGACAGCAATGACCTGAAAGTCAAGGGTGCTTCCAGGTCAATTGCAGTGAGTTAAGTCAATGCAGCAGTTAAAAAATTTTTTGTGTTAAGCATAACTTATAGAAACCTAGCGCAACTAAAGAAAACTGCCTGAAAATACATTCATATATTTGTCCTGAGATTGGAAATACCCCACATGCCTAGGATTTCATGTATTTTTGTTACTCATGGGTCATATATTGAAAGGAACAAATGTTGACAATTTTATGTGATTAGTCTGTTTTGGACCCCCTGGCAGTCCCCAAGTTCAATTTGCCCCATCTTGGCAGTCTGTTTGCTATAGTAGACCCCCAAGACTATGCAGCAGGTGGCATTTTGTAACTCAAGTGGTCATTTTTTAACCATTTCCTGCCAAAGCTTTGATTAACATTATTTTTTGTACACAAAAAGTGAACATTTTGTGTGAATTGTGTACACCTGGTGGGTGCTGCTGCCCTCACTTTGCATTCTGTGCCCCCCCCAGTACAGTGGTGCCCCACCAGCCTTTTCTGTAGTTATAGGGTCCTATAGGGGTAGGGTAACCACATTTTATTTCCGCCATTCAGGGACTATGTTATAGATGTATAATTAAATAGATACATGAATCCATTATTGTGACAAATTAAATAGAAATATAAATATTCAATCATGTAAAGTAAATGAAGCGCATGAGATCACAGACACAGATATATATATATATATATATATATATATATATATATATATAGATAGATAGATAGATAGATAGATAGATAGATATGTTAGACATGCATTTTTAACTACATAATATGTACTTTGATTGAAAGTGATTGAAATATGATTTCAAAATAACAGCTGAACTGGCAGTTTTCATTCTTTAACCCCTTCAGGACCAGGATTTTGATACTAAGGTGGCGCTAAAGGACCGGAGCCGTTTTTGTGTTTTTGCCATGTCTTTCTTCAACTGTAAATTCTCTCTTATCAATTAGTGCACCCACACAAATCATATATATTTTTTTTTTTTTTTAGCACAAGTAGAGCTTTCTATTGAAATAATAATTATATATATAAACCATCATTAAGTATGAAAAATATCTAAAAATGTGGGGGAAATTAGGAAAAAAAGGAAATCTGGGAAATGTCTGCCCAGACTCCTGGGTAGACAGCAGCAACGCTCCCACGATCACGATTGTGGCGATGCCGGGGCGGTTTTTGGGGATGACGTACCTGGTACGTCCCGGTCTACCGGTGACCTATGACCAGGAAGTACCAGGTACGTCCCAGTCCTGAAGGAGTTAATATTAGCCCCTGTTGCCGATATATATAAATAAATGCCCCTGCTACCAATGCCGATATATATATATATATATATATATATATAAATATTAGACCCTGCTGCCAATATATTTAAATATAAGACCTTGCTGACAATATACAGTATCTATAAATATTAGACACTGCTGACATATATATATATATATATATATATATATATATATATATATATATATATATATATATATATATATATACACACAGTCCAAAAATAGTTACCGGCACTCCAGGGACTTTCCAAATAACCACACAAACAACTTCGGTTTTCAAGTCAACGTTTCAGTCTTGTTTATTACAGACTTTCATCAGGACATGACAAAAAATGAAATGTAAGTCAAATTTATACGCTAAAACAACATAATTAGCAAGACATACCACACCTGTAGTGCTAGGCGTGTCTGAACCCGGCGTGTACCATCCCCCAGTCTGCATGTGCTTTACGTCACCTGCTACGTCCGGATCTCAGGCGTTCAATCTGTGTGCTGGGTAATCATGGCAACCTGTATATTTAAACTGCAAGGAATCTGCATAGTACAAATCTAATATACCGGAGTCCCAACCTCTATATATGCCTTTATAAATGTATATGTATTATTGTGCTCAACAAGTAAACTGTGATTACTATGTTGAAATTGATAGATATAGAGGCAAATATGTATAGTATTTAAAAAGTGTTTCGAAAAATATGTGAAAATTTTTTGAAAATGTGATGTGAACAACTAATATGAATATAGGTATATATCTGAGTGCCGGATCCTTATAGTAACATTTGTATTTAAAGTGCAGGAATCTGCATAATCCGTGTCCCGTGTACCGGCATCTCAGTCTCTATATATGTATATATAAAAAAATGTATATAGTGCTATAATCGTGTATATTGAATCAATCATATGTATCTCCAAGTGCCAGATGCTTATAATCACATGTTTATTTATGGTGTATATGGTGTACTCTCCCTAGCATGAAATCACTCCCTTTTTCCTGCACCAAAAAAAATATTTACCACACTGAATCAGAATCAGACATACAAACCCTGCATTTGCAGGAATACATAAATAATGTATGGACACATCGCATAGCAGATATGTTTTCAGCAACCGCTCGGCGCCCCTCTCTCTCTTCCGCTTTAAAAAAAAAAGGGGGACGGCGTTTCAATTCCGGGACAATGCATTGTCCCGGATTGAGGCTGCCCGGGATTTAAAGTCCCATCTGGGACATGTGGTCATCCTATATAGGGGATGTGCAATTTTCAGCTTTCAAAAGTGGAATTTGGACCATTTGATTGTATGGGCCCATGTCTGTTTTTGGACAGGGGTTAAAAGGCATATCTGGGAGCAGCGTGGCATATAGGGGGTATAAGGCATATCTGCGGGCAGAGTGGCAAATAGGGGGTCAAGAGGCATATCTATGAGGCAAAGTGCCATATCAGGGTGGCATTTCTGGGGGGCAGAGTGGCATAAGAGGGGGTATAAGGCATATCTGGGGGACAGGTTGGGAAGTAAAAGGAGATAAAAAACAAAAAATGCATTTTTCTCAATCATAGTTTTTATTAAATATGAAAAAATAGTTTACATGTGAATGAATTTACTACTAAAACCTTTTTATTTTTTCCTATATTAATTCCCATCTAGGAATAGCAAGATTTCTTTTTGCTCTCTATAATTGATCTCCGATGTGCTTGTTCAAATTTAGCAGCCATTGCCTCAAGCTTAACACCAAACTTATCAGGATACAATACTAACCTTTTCACCCAAAAATCGATAGAGTTCAACTCTAAACAAGGCTTCTGGAAGCCTTATTGTTTATCTTTGCAGTAAATTGTGCCTCTTTTTTTTTTACCTTTATTTTATTATTATTTGTTATTTTGATATGACTGGTTGGTATATAATAAAATATAAGCAGCTAGTAAATGTTCTAGAGTGTGTGTTTGTTCAGGTTCATTATGTTCTGCATTTACAGGTAAGGCAAAGCACAGGGCTTCACTGTTAAAATGTTCTCTACCATCAACTTTTCCCAATTGTTTTTGACATTGTGCCACAGAAAACATCGCTAATCAATGAGTCCCATAACTTGGCAAACATCTCAGAATGCAAACGTTGTTCAGAGCATTATGCGTGAAACCTGCAAAGCCCTGTCCTAGAACTTTAGGACCAAGGATTCAAATAAACAGGATGGTCGTCAACAGTTTGTTTATTCCAAGGCTCCAGCAATGCAAATACTCAGCAACTGAGTACTTGGTATTTTGACAGAACCTTTGTTCAAGGTCTGCAGGCTGGAACTATTCACTGGTTATAGATATAACTGCTGTTTTTGTTATTAGTTAAATGATTAATCCAGGTTGCTGGGTTTTTTTTGCCCATTCATCTACTCTGGTAAACATTGCTACATTGCTGCAAATGAGGTGAATAATCATAATTTCCTTAATTTCTAACTAGGAAAGTGATAAAGTTTACATTATTCTATCTAAAATTAAGCGCATAAGTTCTCTGGAAAAAACTCTCTTTAATGATGTGTATTGTGTATTTTTGTATGAAATTTCATAACCGTTGCATCGTCAATTTATGGGCCTGGGATTAGTGAACACAAAAAAACAGATAAATAAATCATTTACAAGAATAAAGTCATCGCCTGCATAAGCCAACATATAACAAACCTACACGTTATCTCTGGACAACGATACACCTCAACTCCAATTCAACCAAAAACATGGCCACCAGGACCGGAGCCTACTGAGATCCACCCCTGTCCAACACCAGGTTTTGTGATTCAACTCCCTACCTTACTCTTACCAGCCCTGCCATGAGCCCTGGCTTGGCACTGCCGCCCAACACAAACCATACCTGTACAAACCATCCCATCCAGAAATCCCAAGTTCAGGATATCCAAACCAACATCTTCTCCCTAGCATGCCTTCAGTTTAACTAGGGAACCATATCTGACCATACCACCATAACCTTTGGAAGCCTGTTCTAAGGATCTGTCTTTATGTGGCTGATCAACTCTCTCTGTGGTATGAGCCCCAAATTTGTAACCCAACAAGAGTACTTTCACCCTAAATGCTTAGGGCGCAAGGGGGATCTGAATCTCAGACACCAATCTTCCTATCTATCGTCTTCACTACTCTGTCCCCAAAACCCAATCGCTCCTAAGTGCAAACAAGCAGTCCCATGATGCCACATCTTATGCGGACAGCTCTGCCCTTCCTCAGCCACTGCCCTCTATTTCCCAGTGAAAATGAGAGTCCACTATGATGTTCTATTACTGCATATTACGCATTAACAGACTCTCTCTTCTGATGCCCGCAGCCAATGATCCATGCACCAGCGACCATCAAAATATTTGCCAAACCCCAGACTCTGACCCATCTGCAAACAGCTCCTAATCAGCAGATGAAATTGATGGCTTCCTAAAGATCACCTTACTAATTTCTCCAGAAAACTCCCACACCACCAAATCCTCCTTTATATATGTCATAACCCTAATAAAAGTGATGCAGTCACCTCCCCTGCCTCCATTAACCATAACGGCCCCTAAATTAACACTAAAGACCCCATCAACCATACCAATTTAGTAGGTAATTTATCATGCAATTTAGGGGCCGTTATGGTTAATGGGGTATTTAGGGTTAATTTAGGGGCAGTTATGGTTGATGGCGTGTTAGGGTTAATTTAGGGGCAGTTATGGTTGATGGGGTCTTTAGGGTTAATTTAGTGCTGATGACTGGGGGTTAATTTAATTAATTTAATAAAGTTAATAAAGTTAGAGATAAAAGGGGGCAAACTAAGGGAAATCTAAATCCTGGGGCAGTGAAGGTTATTAATGTATTTATTTATAAAAGTATGGTATCAGTGATATTCTCTGAATGATTTGAATCTCTGTAAGATTCGAATCTTTGAATCATTTGAATCATTCGAATCTTTGAACGACTCTCTGACCATAGGGATAACTATGCACGCGTAATTCAAATTCAATGTAACCTTCTTTGCCTCATTAACCTCCAATAACTGCCCTAAATTAACCCTAAACACCCCATTAACCACAACGGCCCCTAAATTAACATGGTTAATGGGGCCTTTAGGGTTAATTTTAGGGGCTGTTATGGTTGATGGGGTCTTTAGGGTTAATTTAATGCTGATGACTGGGGGTTAATTTAATTAATTTAATAAAGTTAGAGGTAAAGGGCAGTTATGGTTGATGGGGTGTTTAGGGTTAATTTAGGGGCAGTTATGGTTGATGGGGCCTTTAGGGTTAATTTAGTGCTGATGACTGGGGGTTAATTTAATTAATTTAATAAAGTTAATAAAGTTAGAGGTAAAGGGTAAAGGGGGACTAAGGGAAATCTAATTTGGTACTAGTGGGGTACATAAGGGATCAGGACTGGGACCCATACTTAATATTTTTATTAGAAATATTACAAGACATCGTAAAGTTAATGTATGTCTTTTCAGGTGATGAAAATATCTGTTACAGGGACATTTCTAGTGCAATAAGCCATGCAGCAAGACACTTTGGTTAAGAGTGCAGCAGCCGCAGTCCAATGTAAAATATAAAAATCAGTGTGAAAAAAGGGGGCAAGCAGAGTGTTGGGTTGTATAGTGAGATAGTTTTCTAGCCACACCCTCACTTAGATTGTGTACAGTAAACAATAGACATTCTAGTGAGTGGTTTCCACTTTCATGGAGGAGAGGGGCGGTGATGTGAGCCTTACATTAACATATATATAGGGGAATTTAACAAAATAGGAGAAATGCAGAAAAATTCTTATGAATAAGTTTGAATAAGTTACCCACAGTATAAAACTAGATGGTCAGATACAACATAAGAGTTTTACTTTACTGAGAGAGTAGCAGGTAAATGGAACAACCTCCTGCCAGAAGTGGTAGCTATTAATACAGGCATAGGAATAAAGCTATACTGAATCTAAGAGAAGACCAAAGACTTATAAAGGTTTAAGTCTTTACATTAAGAAAGATGGATACACTTGATGAGCCAAAAAGTTTATTTGATGTCAGTTTCTGTGTACTGCAATATAAAAGACAGGTAAATAGACAAATATGCTTGTGCTAAAGTAAGCAGTAAAAGGACTACTTCACTAAATAAATGAGTAATAAAAGAGAGGAGTTCCTAAAGTACAAAAATATATAGCTCCAGGGTGCTGCTCCTGACTTCTGTCCAAAATATATAAAAAATAAAATAAATGCACGTAAAACAAGTGCAACTCCTAGTGAAATAGCATTCGTTAAATAAAAATACATAAACCACAAGAATAAAATAAACATGAAATACCTACTTATAAACATCCAAAGTGCTGTGCGTAGATCATATTACAAGATAAATAGCAGCAGATTCCAGCCCTTCCCCACCCCCAAAAATCTAAATGCTTCCAATGCACCACAAATACAGTATTGGCTCGCTTATGGGCTGCACCCTTAAAGTTTTTTAAAGAAAAAAATATTTTTAGTGAAAAAAGACACATTAGTGGAATGGTAAAGCAGAATTTTATCTAATGAACAGGAATACATGTATTTAAACATTTTTGGTATCCACTATGCAGTTAGTCAGAATATGTTACATACAAACAGAAATTTGGAAAGCCAATAGCCATTTTAAGGTCCTCCCCCTTAATTCACAATGCACCTTACTTATACATATGCCCCTCTGCTTCCCCTGATATGCCACTTGACCCCCAAATATGCTTTATGACCCCTGATATGCAGCAGTGCAGGGGATCTGGATCCTAACCCTGCTGCTTGGCCACAGACAAGCCCGGCGTCCAGAACTGCAGGTCCCGGGCATCAGGGGATACGAATTGCGCATCCCTGCCCTAAACCCCAATTATAGGCCGCACCCCCACTTTAAAGACTCAAAGTGTGGGGGGGGAGTGCAGCCTATAATCGGGCAAATACGGTATATGCAAAAACGTGGGCAAAAGTCTGTGGTCAATGGCATCGCTACAGACAGTCCCACTGATTCAGCCCGTGGTAGACATGTGCAGCTGGGTGGACAGGACCCATGTATGAGTGTGGAAGGGACTGCAGGTGGCAAGGTTGTTTAGGGGAATGCCCTCCTTTTTCACCTTACCTGCTCAGTAGCAGTTTCTGGTCCTCCCTCTCTTGTTGTTCCATGTGTGTCTAACTCATTTTTATCATCAGAGCAGGTGGGGATGTGGGTCCTTGCCATTCAGGGTTGGTCATGGAAGAAGGAGAAGTTCTGGTGAGAAGGCAGTATTTAGGGTTTAGCTCTCACCAGGCCTTAAATTGAATTTATTAATGGCTGGCAACGTTTGGTTGCTTGAGGTTAATAAAATGCTGTGGCCTATGTGACGAACACATCCCTTCAGGTACACCGCTGTGGATATTATACCGGCCCAACCACCTGTTCGCCTGGAACCCATTTCGGCCTGACCAGGCAGCTAATACTGGTGAACTAAGTCGGGAAGGAAAAAAAACACAGAAAGACGTTTAGGTGAAGTGCTGCCTTAAGGGCACAGTCGTGTGTTTTTCAGGAGAGCTTTTTTTAAAGGCTCTGTTTAAATTGTGAGTATGCACTCTGTAGGATATAGATATATACTATCTATTTCTATATACAGACATACTGCACTATTATTTTTGTATTTCTATTTTTTCCGTTACATGTTACCACCCAGCGACTACTTATAAAGGGTTTTTAAAAAAATATTTATTTTAGCGCTCCACACTTTTCTGGTGCGAAAGCGGCAGAATATATGTTTGCATGTGACAACGTCCCTATCACCCTCCTTTTTTGTTTTTATTTAGTTTAATATCCATATGGATGTTGGTTATGCTGTCATGGTGCAGGGTTTAACCACCCATAGAAGTTGTTTGACTTGTGGCGCACAAGTCTTTGACTGAAGTGGAAGACACTCCTTGGACTGGTGCCCTTGTGATTTTGGTTGGTTGTCAGTGGCTGCCGTGAATGGCGTGCCAGTAATCTTGAGGATATAATTGGTTCGCTTATACCAGTAGGTGGTTTAATATTGGTGGTTGGTGTTTAATTGGGCGATATGTTGGCTCATTGCCATTGTATGCTAACCACAGTAATATGTTAATAAGGTTGCACTGAATTGTATATTTGCACGCAATTATGTTTCCAGTCGCTATGCAGTATGGTATATGATGTTTATACTTGAATGACATGTGAGTGCCACAGTGTGTGTAGTCATAAATTTGATTTGCACCATGGACACAATTATCCATAGTTAATCATAATAAACTTTCTAAACTTTAAGAAAATGTGTGCTCCTGGTATTTACGTTATAGGGGGTGTCAACATTGGCTCTACCTCAGTCATGGTCATTATTATTCTAGCAGCAACCTGTGAATGTGTATGCCTTTTAGGTTATGAGCTCCTCTAAGTTTGTGCAAGAGGGCACTTAAGAATCACATTTATCAGTATCACAAGATGTTTTAATAGACAATATGAACTAGTATAATGACAATATTTTAATAACTATGTAAACAGAATAGTTAGCTCGACAATATAGAGCAGGGGTGTCCAAGTTTTTTCTGCAGTGGGCCACTTCATCAGAACTGTATACGTGTGAGGGCCGCACTCATTTTTCACTGTGAGAAAATATGGCCTTTAATAAAATATGCAGATTAAAATAAAGTAAATGACACAAAACCTTTACTTTTCCTCTCACTGATTTCTGGGCCTAGAAAGGTTTGTGACTACAAATTCAAGATAATTAAAAATGAAATACTTCTATTTATTCTAGGGATGCACCAAAATGAAAATTCTGGACCAAAACATTCACAGTTCACTTAGCCAAAACCAAAAATGGCCCCCCAAATTAGCAATATGACTTGGCATGATAGGAGTGTGATTGCTTACAACAATCACACTCCTATCATACCCAGGCAACCAGTAAATGCTGGTACCTAGGCATGATGGGACTGTGCTTGCTGTGATTGCTGTTAGCAATCACACTCCTATCATGCCAAGTCAGCCAGTACATGCTGGTACAGGGTGGATGTAAGTGATGTGTAGACCCCATACTGCTGGCAGCATCAATACACAAGGGGGGCAGTTAGCTAGGTTTCAGCATGTACTGGCTGACTTGGCATGATAGGAGTGTGATTGCTAACAGCAATCAAAGTCCCATCATGCCTAGGTTCCAGGACTTACAGATCCAACCAGTAAATGCTGGAACCTAGGCATGATGGGACTGTGATTGTCGTTAGCAATCACACTCCTATCATGCCAAGTCATGCTAACAGAAATCACAGTCCCATCATGCCTAGGTTCCAGCACTTACACATCCATGCTATCACACACACACACACACACACACTCATTCATTCATATACTCATTCATTCACATATTAATTCCCTCAATCACGCATACTCATTCAAACACCCTCCCCACCCCCTTACCTGCACTGCAGCTCCTCGATGCCGCTCACAGACATCAGCACAGGGCGCGGCCTCCCTCTGCGTTCTCTGGTACTGCACAGAGGAAGCAGGACTGGAGCAGAGTCATGTGATGTCACGTGAATTCTGCTAGGTTCCGCTTCCTCTATGCAGTACAGAGGACCCTCCCACAGGTAAGTAGCAGGGCTCGAGGTGCGGCCCGTGTAAAATCGGTTGTCCTGGATGCCGATCTTATGCGGGCCGCACCCCGAGGTCTCGCAGGCCGCATTTGGCCGGCGGGCCGCATGTTGGACGCCCCTGATATAGAGGGTAGGACCAAATGAGAACTGTATTGAGATGAGGTTGTGTTACCTGTACAACCTAAAGCAAATGAGTATAAATACAATTACTGTTCTCTATTAAGGTCCGTGGAAAAAGAGTATATCATATGATTCACAGTTTGTAGGTGATAACACTTATCAGTGTTCGGTGTGTCTTCTGTGAAGACTTCCTTAGCGATCCTTTCTGTTTTTAGATACCGTGTGTCTTTATTGTGATTTTTCGGGAGAATTAAATATGGTGGTATTTAGGGCTGCAACAACTAATCGATAATAATCGATAATGAAAATCGTTGACAACGATTTTTATTATCGATTAATCGAATCGATTTTTATCGATTATTAAAAAGAGGTTTTTTTCAGAGCAAATGCTCTGAAAAACTCCTCTCTTTATATAATCCTACCTCAAACAGAGATCGGATTATAACACTAGAATCCAGATCCCCCGCAATGCTGCAGGGGACCTGGATTCCCCTCACTGTCAGCTGGTGGGTGTCTGTGCGATGCGCACAGACAACTTCCGTCTCTCCCCTCCGCTTCCGCTGGGGCTTCTACGATACAGCGCCAGCATCACATGATGTAGAAGCCCCAGCGGAAGTGAAGGGTAGTAACACAGGCTGTCTGTGCACATCGTGCAGACCCCCACCGGCTGACAGAGAATCAAGGTCTCCTGCAGAGGATCATCCTCTCTGTCAGCTGGTGGGGGTCTGCGTGATGCGCACAGACAGCCTCCGTTACTACCATTCACTTTCGCTGGGGCTTCTATGAAGCTGCAGTGAAAGTGCCTGTCAGCAACGGAGGTTCACAAAACACCAGGGAGTCGGGAGAGAGGCAGAGCGGTGTATGAGAGGGGGGAGGAGTCAGAGGGGTGTATGGGAACCACCCTCCCATACATCACTCTGGCTCCTCCCCCTCCCATACACCACTTTGCCTCTCTACCCGGCTCCCTGGTGTCTTGTGAACCTCTGTTGCTGACAGGAGGCAGAGTGTATGGGAGGGGGGAGAGAGGCAGAGTGATGTATGGGAGGGGGAGAGAGGCAGAGTGATGTATGGGAGGGGGGAGAGAGGTAGAGTTGTGAATGGGAGGGGGAGGAGGCAGAGTGGTGTACGGGGGGTATAATGAATTTCAGGGTAGCAGAGTGGTGTATGGGGGTGTAATGAATTTCAGGGAGACAAAGTGGCATATCTGGGGGAGTTAGAGTGGTGTATGGGTGAGTTATAGTGGTGTATGGGGGGTATAATGAATTTCAGGGTAGCAGAGTGGTGTATGGGGGTGTAATGAATTTCAGGGAGGCAGAATGTCATATCTGGGGGAGTTAGAATGGTGTATAGGGGAGGTAGAGTGGTGTATGGGGGGTATAATGAATTTCAGAGTGGCATATCTGGGGGAGGCAGAGTGGTGAATCAGGGAGTATAATGAATTTCAGGGTGGTACAGGGCATTTATGGGGGGCGGAATGGCATATCAGGGTGCACAGTGGCATATAGGGAGGTATAAGGCATAAATGGGGGCGAGTGGCATATTGGAAGTTATAAGGCATATCAGGGGGCACGGTGGCATATAGGGGGTATAGGGCATATTGATATTAGGCATATCAGGGGAGGGCATAAGACATATCTGGGGGTAAAAGGTATATCAGGGGGCTTAGTTGCATATCACTGGCATATAAGGAGTATAAGGCATATCGAGGGCACAGTGGCATATCAGGGGGCACAGTGGAATATCTGGCATATAGGAGGTATAAGGCATATCTGGGGGCAGAGTGGCAAGCTGGGGGTCAGATGTGCATAACTGGGGGCAGTTTGGTAAATAAAAGAAAATATAAACAAGGCTTTTTTCTCTTAGTTTTTATTAAATATTTTTTCGTTTTTATTAAATATGAAAATATGAATTAATATTTACTAATAACTTTGTATCAAAACCTAGTTTGAGAAACACTGTGTTTGGGTTCTCGTAGCTTTTATTATTATGTCAGTAAAATAAGAAGGTGAATAGAGAAATGCCATTGTGATAAAGAGATGAAAGTGTAAATGTTAAGTTTTTTATTACATTATTTTAAATTTTAAAAAATTTGCATTTTTTTATCCGATTAATCGAAAAAATAATCGGCCAACTAATCGATTATGAAAATAATCGTTAGTTGCAGCCCTAGTGCTGTGCACCTCTCACCGATCTTCTTATGCTGTGTTCCGCGGAGCTCTCACACTTACCCTGTAGGCTTTATCAACAGTGCCTAGCCGCTGCCGAGTTACCGGATTGCTGCCAGCAATCCGGTAACTCGGCAGCGGCTAGGCACTGTTGATAAAGCCTACAGGGTAAGTTGTGGGCGCAGGGAGAGGTCTGCTGAGTAGGTTAATGGAGGTCCTTGGTGTCAGCAGTGTTATCCTCGCGCGTGATAGGCACGATAAAGATTTAAAAAAAAAAAAAGAGAAATTGTTGATTTAACAAGTCAATCTTACTCGGTCCGGAGTGCCGTGAGCAGTGAGCAGTGTTGATATTGATGCAGATTATGCACAGGGGGAATAGCAGGCTAAACGCGTTTCGAAGCGCACTTGGCTTCTTTTTCAATAACTCACAAACAGCAGTACCATTGTGTCATCTACTCGGTCTCTGATATATTTATAGAAACTAACTATATGAAATTTGTACATATTTCACATGAGAAAGACATTATCTCTTGATGTAATAATCAACTGCCTTGAGCATATTGTGTCATTTCAATAACCAGTTTTTCCCCCATTTGATACCTATTTTTCAATTTTTATCATAACGAGATACCCTATCTTATAGGAAAGCTATTTTATGCAATTTATTTTAGAGTCTAGCTGCAAGGGCCCTGCAGCTGACCCTATTTTTTGTATTTATTTTTTGTATTTGTTTTAATAAATGTATCTATGTTTCTAAGCCACTGCACACAGTTCTACTGATTGGATACTTTTAAAGATTCTATATCACCACAACAACATCAGCTGTATTCTAACATACCATTCAGGGACCTTATTAGAGAACATTAATAGTCTTTATACTCATTTTAATAACTATGCATGTGGATACAAAAAAAGTGTCAGGAGTCTGGCAAGGTAGGAGCCCAGTTGCAGGGGATACCAGATGCTCTGCCTGTACCCCACCATGCATCATGACTGGTAGGTTGGTACAAACAGGCAAATAGACACACAAGGCTGTATATATATATATATATATATATATATAAATATATATATATATTGTGACAGGGAACAGGGCATGGTGGTTGATAACACATATATTTCTTACAAAATACTGCAGTGCAATGTATTTGATAACCCCAGGGAGAATGTTTTGTTACCGACAAAATAATGGTAATACTGTAGTTACGTTTGGGTCCCTGGGGTGGAGCATTTGGAGAGAAGGGAGGGCCAGTGCTCCACTCCACAGTTTACTTGCAGCAGGTGATCAAGCCAGTCCAGGTGTTCTGGTTATCCCAGATAATTACTCACCTGTTACCAATGAGCAGCAGGGGGCTGCTACAAAAAGGAGCCCTGTGAGTTATTCAGGTGAGAAAGCCACATGCAGTGAGTGAGACTGCATTCTCTCCAAAAAGAATCTACTGAACCCTTCCTAAAGTAAAAAGGTCTGTGCTAAATGTTTTTGTTGGTAGCGGGTAAGCCGTCCAACGATAGTTAGTTGCTGTTTGTCAGTAAGTGCTCAGAGAGCAAGGTTTTTCTTTTTGTTTGTTTTATTTATGTTTGTTTACAGACCTTTTAATATAAGGACTGCAATTTCTAAAAATAATTCAGCCTTATGTGGTATTTCAAACCTTAAGACTGTGTGGTTACATGATCCCAGCTCACAATATATATATAGATAACAGTCTATGTTGGAGTGTGCTATTAGAACAGGAGAATCAGGACTGGTCAGTAAGTGTGATAAAGGCAGATGCACCACGGCATGGGTAGTAGCCCACAGGCAGGGCACTGGACTCATGGCAGGGAGCCCACAGGCAGAGCACACGTAGTCAGGCAAGCCGGGTCAATACCAGAAGATCACAAGCCGGGTCAAAATGGGTAGAATCCAACAGAGAACTGCTAGGAACAGCACAGGTCCAGGAAGCAGAGAAACAGCAAAGCTGAATACACCATGATGCAAAGGCCCTAGACTTGAGAGTAGAGCAGGTATATAAAGGTAGGGCTAATATCCAGATAACATGGTTCAGCTGTCCCGAATAATTAAAAGAGGTGCTCCTGAGAGGGAAGGGTGGCCACAGGTAGGCATGGCAATGTATAAATATTTCATAGTCCAGGCTGGCAGTGTGGAATCCTGACAGTAACATTGAGGTTAACAGTGCAAAGTCAGGATATATAATAATTTAGTACATATAACATTTAAAAGACACTAGTACAATCTAGCTGGCTATGGGGCCTCTACATGGTCGGAAACACTCCATATGCCTGAACGGGACCTAGCCGCAAATCCATGGAACTGTATGGGACTGTGTAAACGCCCGCCGACAATTAGAAGTGAACCACCATGTTGCTCTTTTGGGGTTTCATTATGCTTATGGTGGGCAACACCCAGTGATGGTTATGGAGAGGGAGCTTGTTTGGGAACCCTGGTTTTATTACCAATCTTTAGGACCATAGTTTTCCCTGCCGTGGCTCTGGAACTCTGGTCTGGCTACGGCATGGACTATTCCCGGGGATGTTTCTGTCACTGTCACTCAGGGTCCTTAGGTGGGATCGAGTCGCTTTTTGGACCAAACATTCCACTCCATTGATACCCCAGGATTAATGCTGTTCCCTTTGGATCACCCCAGCATAGCGAATGACCTGAATGTCCTTCTTTAAAGGCGTATCCGAACCTATTGCCATTTGGCAATATACCCCTATATGCCACTCTGGCATTTAGGGGGTTAAAAGGTATATTATGGGGCAGAGTGGCATATAGGGAGGTATAAGGCATTTCAGGAGGCAGAGTGGCGTATAGAGGGTTAAAAGGCATTTCTGGCCCCCATTTAACACCCCCCTCCTTCCTCCTCCAAACTTACCTGGTGCGTAGCCGAGGCAGCGTGTAAAGGTCTACGCGATTCGCGTACACAACTTCCGCTGCAGCCAGAAGGAGGTCCGGTTAGCAGCGGGGGTTGTCTGCGTCCATCGTGCAGGCCTTCCCCGGCTGTCAGAGTTCCTCTTACACCTTCTCGCTCTAACTGAAACCTGGCTAACCTCTTCCAACACTGCTTCTCCTGCTGCTCTCTGCTATGGTGGCCTACACCTCACTCACACTCCCAGACCTGATGACAAGAAGGGTGGAGGGGTAGGGTTCCTACTCTCCCCTACTTGTACTTTTCAACCTTTTCCTTCTGCCCCATCACTCTCTTTCACCTCATTTGAAGTCCATGCTATCCGACTATTTCATCCCATCTCCATACGAAGTGCTGTTATATATTGCCCCCCTGGCCCGGCTAACATCTTTCTTGATCATTTCTCCTCATGGCTTCCTCGCTTCCTCTCCTCTGATGTTCCTTCTGTTGTCCTTGGGGATTTCAACATCCCAGTTGACACCCCTATGAGTCCCATGGCTTCAAAATTTCTTTCTATTACCACCTCTTTTGATCTCCAACAACATATTAACTCCCCTACTCATGATGATGGTAACACCCTGGACCTTATTTTTTCTAGCATGTGCTCTCACACTAACCTTTGTAATTCCCCTTTCTCCCTCTCTGACCACCACTTCCTTTCCTGCTCTCTAATCTTGCCTCATACTCGCTCCCTTGCACCCCAATCCCGCCTAACCAGAGACCTCAGCTCTATTAACCTTCAGAACTTCTCAATCAGTTTACTCCCCCTCCTCTCTCCTATCGCAAACATGTCTTGCCCTAACAATGCTACCTCTGTCTATAACTCCACTCTCACATCTGCTCTTGAGCATGTAGCACCAGTTACTAGTCGCTCCTCACGGCGTTCACGTTTCCAACCCTGGCACACGACTGTAACCCGACACCTACGATGATGTTCCCGCACTGCTGAACATAGTTGGCGAAAGTCTTATTCCATGTCTGACTTTCTGTACTATAAATTAATGCTACATTCCTACTACTCTGCTCTCAACCTTGCTAAAGGTTATTTCACCTCCCCCATCTCCTCCCTGTCTCACAACCCTAAACAACTCTTTAATACTTTCAATTCCTTGCTTCGACCGATCGCTACTACCCCTTCCACTAACCTCATGTATCTGACTTTGCCACGTTCTTCAATAATAAAATTCAAACTATCAGAGATGACATATCTGCACAGTCACCTCCTTGCCCTCACCCTCCCTCTGACTATGTGCCCCCTACCCACTGACCTCTTCTCCCCTCACTACACTAACTATTTTCTCTGCTGTCACTGAAGAGGATGTACATGCTCTTCTTCTTTCCTCTTATCCAACCACATGCCCCCTTGACCCCATCCCTTCCAATCTCACCCAGTCTCTTTCATCTACCCTTGTCCCTACTCTAACTCATATCTTCAACCTCTCCCTCACTACTGGATCTGTCTCATCGTCCTTTAAGCATGCTACCATTACTCCTATCTTGAAAAAGTCCTCCCTTGACTGATCTCTCTAATTACCGTCCCATCAATCTGCTTCCTTTTACATCCAAGCGTCTTGAAAGAATTGTTTATATACAATTAACTAAGTTTAGACTCCAATTTCCTGCTTGACTCTCTTCAATCTGGTTTTTGCCCTCGACACTCTACTGAGACCGCCCTTGCTAAAGTTACTAATGACTTACTCACTGCTAAATCCAAGGGCCACTACTCCATGCTAATCCTACTGGACCTTTCTGCTGCTTTTGATACTGTGGACCACCTCTTCTCCTTCAAATGCTTCATGATCTTGGCCTCTGTGATACTGCTCTCTCATGGCTCACTTCCTATCTCTCTGGTCATACCTTCAGCGTCTCTGTCTCCAGTAACACTTCCCCTCCCCTCCCTCTCTCTTTTGGGGTACCCCAAGGCTCAGTTTTAGGGCCCCTTTTGTTCTCTCTTTACACTTCCTCCCTTGGCAAACTGATATCATCCTTTGGCTTTTAATACCACCTGTACACTGATGACACCCAGTTCTATCTATCCTCCCCTGATCTCTCTCCCTCTGTCTTAGATCATGTAACTGCCTTGCATCTGTCTCTACCTGGATGTCTGCACGTTTCTTGAAACTTAACCTCTCTAAAACTCAACTCCTCATCTTCCCTCCCTCCAATGCAAAGATTCCCCCCTCTATCTCCCTCAATGTTAATGGTGCTATCATCTCCCCGTCTACTCATGGACGCTGTCTTGGTGTCACCCTTGACGCCGACCTTTGGTTTACACCCCATATTCAGTCTGTCTCTAAAAACCGTCGTCTCCATATTAAAAACATTGCCCGCATCTGTCCCTTCCTAACACAGCATGCATGCCACTAAGGCTCTTGTCCATGTCCTGATTATCTCTTGTCTTGATGACTGTAACTCTGTCTTAGCTGGTCTCCCTCTTAACCTTGTCACCCCCTCTACAATCCACCATGAATGCTGCTTCCAGACTTATCTTCCTCTCACATTCTTTACTAACGTCACTCCCCTCTGTCATTCTCTTCACTGGCTGCCTGTGCGCTTCAGGATTCATTTCAAAATCCTCACTCTTACTTTCAAAGCCCTTCACAGCGGTTCCCTCCCTACATCTCCTCATTCATCTCTAAATACACTCCTAACCGGTCTCTCCGCTCATCCAATGATCTCCTTCAATCCTCTCCTCTGATTTCTAGCTCTCATGCCCGCTTACAAGATTTCTCAAGGGCTGCCCCTATCCTCTGGAATGCCCTCCCCCGGTCTATCTGTCTCTCCCCCTGCCTTTATTCCTTAAAAAATCCCTCAAGACCCACTTCTTTAAGGACGCTTGCAACATAGCACATTAACCCCCCCATATTCCTTTCGCTCACCTTTCCTAGTCCCTCTCCTGCAATACTTTTACTAGTGTGGCTGGTCTATCCCTAACAATGGCACTTACATATTGTGTAATACACCCTAAATCCCTCTAGACTGTAAGCTCTAGTTTGAGCAGGGCCCTCCTCACCTGTTGTCTCTGTCAAATTGTTATGTTACATACTACTTGTTATGTCCTGCCTACCCATTGTACAGTGCTACGGAATTTGATGGCGCTATATAAAACAATAAATAATAATAATAATAACATTCTTAATATGGGGGGGCTAACCCAGGGGGAGGTTTGTTATTACACATAACCACTAAAAGGCCTTGACCATGAATAGCCGGAGGTTATTAAGCTGCTGATTGGTCTGCATCCTAGACATTGTCCAAGCCCTCCTCTCAGGCAGTCCAAGTATTACGGCAATTAGGAACTGTTAACACTCTTCCCAGGCTCTTCTGCCCTCAAAGCCTGTTTGAGCAAGCAGCCCCTGTAGGAGTCAAATCTGGTGCTAACTGCCTTAAGTGTGCCTATTGCTGACGGGACAACACATCGGCTATGGAGTTACCCACTCCTGGAATATGGACTGCTGTCAGAAACATATTCAGCTGCAGCACCAAGTGTCTCAATAAAAATGACTTACTCAAAAATATATGTCCTAGATTGGCCAAAATAGCACAGAACACACCAGGGATCACCTTGGCCCAATGCAAATTAAGTAATCCAGGTAATGGATAACCAAGGCCCCACAACGCTTCTTCCCTACGCTAGAAAACTGAAAGTCTCAAAATAAAAGCAATAGATTAAACACCTCACAAGTGAACATTTATCTAAACGAAACCCTGAACCCCTACAAATCACAAAATCCCCACAAACAAATTCCTAGCTCATCAGAGCTCCTACTAACATAGATATACCTTACTATAAATGCAGACTTCACCAACCTTTTGGAATGCTAAACTTTGCTACAAAAATAAACCCTCAAAAAGTTTCTCCTCGACCGTATACCAGGCAGGGATTTATTTCAGTTACTGCTGTAAATTAGTTGCAGCTGAGTAGCATGTTGGAGACAGTTTGAACTCCTGGTCCGGACTCGGTTTACCTAATTTTTCTGTAAACTGTGGGGTGGAGCACCCTATTCTCCAAATGCTCCACCGTAAGGGTACAAACTGATTCAGATTTATCATTGTGTTGGACACAACACATTCACCCCTATGTGGCTAAATATCATACACCTCATACAAGGTTCTTTTTTGGGCACACCCTAAAATTAGCAAGGGGAGGTGACCTAAAGGGCCAGCCATGCGCCTACCGCCATCTGCTTGAAAAGCTTCTCTTCCACCGCTTCAGGAAAGTAGAGTGCCTGAAAAGTAATGGAAAACCAACTGAAAACTCCAACAACACTGCCACAGCCCTATCCTCTTAAACCACGGGCCCATTTTATTTACTTTCACTGGAGTCTGTCCCATTCCAGACCCCTTTGCCTTTTTTAAAACACTTGGATAATTACTGATTCCCTGAGCATCCTGAACACCCATGCTTGAATCTATAGCTAGATGCCACTTACATGGCCCTCATTGTACTGCCAGCAGTAACCCTTTTTCTGCCCTGCCGATGCTGAGCTACTTGCACCACCGGCTGTCTAGACACAGCCTTTACCCATAAGGCAATATCCTTATTATCCCAACGTATAGATGGTCACTCCAGACAGACAGCTACAAGAAGGTGCACCCCCTGCAGCAGACTCCTGTTAAAGCGCAGCACTCTATGGAGGATGACAGTGATAGGGGTGAGCAATCTTTTTTATTTAATTATTTGATGTCTGCTTTACCCTTGCTGTTAAAAGGGTCTGGGGATGCCCCTGGTGGTAGCCAAGATAATGTGGTTTCGGGCAGGGGAGGGCTGGCAGCCTAAGGCCTGGGGGGCAAGTCAAGTCAAGTGGCCCATTGTGCCACCGAATCAGCCCATCTTTTCCTGATTTTCTAACGCATATTGATTATAAAAATACAAATATGATTCAAATGTGGTTTAACATAAGTAAATTTAATAGCAACAAAGGATGGTAAAAAAACGCAAAACCTAATGTCCCCCTGATGCTCAGCCAGGTAAATGTCCCACATGATACTGGCTGAGAATTATGGGACGTATAGTACACAACAGCAGGGAAAGTGTTTTTAAGGCTAATATGAGTACCCTACCAGGATCAAGTGGGCCCATACACTCTCAAATATTAATTCCCTGGAAGAGCTGATTGGGGACAGAGCTCACACATGGGAGCTGAATGTGGACAGTAATGACATGGGGGGCTGAATGGGGACAGAGGTGACACTGGAGAGCTGAATGGGGACAGAGGTGACACTGGAGAGCTGAATGGGGACAGTAATGACACGGGGGGCTGAATGGGGACAGAGGTGACACTGGAGAGCTGAATGGGGACAGTAATGACATGGGGGGCTGAAAGGGGACAGAGGTGACACTGGGAGGGGCTGATTAGGGACAAAGGTGACACTGGAGAGCTGAATGGGGACAGCAATGACATGGGGGGGCTGAAAGGGGACAGAGGTGACACTGGGAGGGGCTGATTGGGGACAGAGGTGACACTGGAGAGCTGAATGGGGACAGTAATGACACGGGGGGCTGAATGGGGACAGAGGTGACACTGGAGAGCTGAATGGGGACAGTAATGACATGGGGGGCTGAAAGGGGACAGAGGTGACACTGGGAAGGGCTGATTAGGGACAGAGGTGACACTGGAGAGCTGAATGGGGACAGCAATGACATGGGGGGGGCTGAAAGGGGACAGAGGTGACACTGGGAGGGGCTGATTGGGGACAGATGTGACACTGGAGAGCTGAATAGGGACAGTAATGACATGGGGGGGCTGATTGGGGACAGAGGAGACACTGGTTGGGGCTGATGGGGACAGCAATGACATGGGGAGCTGAAAGGGGACAGAGGTGACACTGGGAGGGGCTGATTGGGGACGGAGGTGACACTACCTTTTTTTTTTTTTTTTTTTTTAACAAATACAAAAAAATTATATATAATTTGTACAAATATAGATTGGTTTAATAACCTTGTACATCTTCCACTTCTTCGTGTAGACCTCCATTCCATGGTATCTGCAGACTGCCGTTTTCTACGTCGTGTCACTGACATCAGGTGCTCCAGCAGTCTGAGTGCGAGGGGGCGGAGCTTTCACCCCTGACGCTGCTCCCATCACTATGCGGCCAATCTAATCTAAACGGGCGATGCGTGCTTCTGATGCCGCCGGCCGGAGCTTCTTTAATACTTTTTTTCTTTAAATTTATTATGGCAAGCCAATCCTTTATGCCAATCATAAAGGAAATTATTCAGTCATTTAAGAAATCGCAAGGATTATATATTTCATGGATGGGGAGATTAAATGCTGTTAAAATGTATATACTTCTGAAATTTATATATATTCATATATTAATGACTAGATATGACAATGCACAGCAAGAAGCCTGGTATGATTTAGAACTTAAAAACTATACTCCATTTAAAGATCTTCAGACACTTTTCTGGCTTCCTAAAAATAAATAAATGGCCCTGAAGACCGACCCAGGGGAGGCGGCTTCTCCGCTCGCCCCTCCCCTAGAGATACGTTAGGGGCTTCGTGGGATTCTCCGGCTCGGTAAGTTTCAGTACCCGGCGTCTAAGACGACCCCCGACTTTTGAGAAGATTGTCACGGGTTAAAAAGTCGTCATATACGCCGGAAAATACGGTATATATACAGTTTACAACTAACAATTTCTTTTACACGTTTATAAAGAGGTGGTGAACATATCTGTGAACTCTCCGGGTTTGACCCGGAGACTGCCGGGTGAGCAATCCTCTGGGTCGCGGGAGCGGGGTCTTGACACGCCCCGTTCCCCGTCCAGCGGGAACGCCCCCGAAGTCAGCGGGACCGCCCGCTGACGTCAGTGTGCAGTCCTGGCTGCGTCCTGCAAGGGAAGGCTCTGGGTAGCCGGAGCCCAGAAGTTCCCAGGTATGGTGGTGAGTACCACAAGTGTTGAAGTTCGTTCTTCAGGTGAATAAAGCTGTTATTATTTCACAAGACAACCTGTGCGCCTGTTCATCTTTCTATTGTGGTGTATATTTAGTTCGAGAAGCAGCGGCTGACTTTGCACGGTATTACTGATGCCTACAGATTCCAGAACTTTGTAGGACAACCCTAATCTGTGGACTTGCGAGATAATATAATGTAGGCAACAGAAGATGGCATCCATTGATTGCTTGTTGAAGCAATCCTTGTTGCTTCAACAATTTGTGTCTAACTGCTAATTAAGTACTTCTGTTGTTTACATTCCTGGTGGCTGTTTTTTTTTATTCCTTTCAGACATTGTTCCCTGGCACTCTGCCCTTTCTGCACAATGTTGAGCCTAGATGCACATGAATTAAAAGTATAAGAACTAGAAATGCATTGTTCCTAGCACCAGGGTTTATCAAACACACCATCATGATGGGCAGACTAGATGGTGTGAATGGTAATTACCAGCCATCAAGTGTCGACTGTGTCTAAAAAAAATGTTCCACAAGCCAACCAGGGCAAACCCAACATGTTAGTTAACTAGGAGAATCCACCTGAGTGTTTTTGAAACCCAAAATACAACTCTCCATACCATACCCAAAAGACATTGTATAAGAGAACTACTTAGTAGCCGGGTGTTTACTAAGTCTAGGTCTCTGATTTTATATGCTACATTTTGTGCTCAAAGAATGCCACCAGGTAACATTTTACTTATATTTCTTAGTCATAAATCACTCATACACATGTGCACTAAACTATTATCAAGGAAGGGCTAACTTTGTACTACTAGCAAATAATTATAATTTTTCACTCAGGCAATGGCAGCTTTGAATTCCCTTGCAAGACTGCTTTTGGAATTTGAGCAGATCGGAAGATGTCCAGTAGTACCATCAGCTTAGGAATGGTAGAAAACAGGGGGCCCTAGTACACCCACCTACTGTCCAGAGAAGTATAGTCAGAAGTGGTCTTCATGGAAGATGATGCCAAAAAGCCATAACTCAGAAATAAGGCCAAGTGTCTCAACTGTTCACAAAAACACAGGAACTGGATTGCCGAAAAATGGCAGCTGGTGCTATGGAATGATAAGTTAAAATATGAAATATGTGGCTATAGCAGGAGGTAGTTTATTCGCTGAAGGACTGGCAAGCGGCCCAAGTGTGAGTGTTTGCAGGCATGGTGAATGTTCCAATTTTGGGGCTGCATTTCTGCAAATGGAGTTGGGAATTTGATCAGAATTGATGGTCTCATCGATTCTTTGAAGTACAGATAGATACTAATCCATCAGGGAGGCATCTGATTAGCCCTGAATTTATTATGCAGCATGAGAACAACCCCAAACAGCCAAAGAACTATCATTAAGAACTATCTTTAGCATAAAGAAGAACAAAGAGCCCTAAAAGTGATGGTAGGGCCCCATAGCACCCTGATATCAACATGGCATCTGTGTAGGATTACATGTAGAGAGAGAGAAGCAACTGATGCTGCTTAACTGTGGTTAATTCTCCAAGATGTTTGGAACAACCTACCTGCCCAAATCCTTGAACTGTGTGCAAGCGTACCTAGAATAATTGATGCAGTTTTACAGACAAAACAATTTACTGACCAGACTATACTATAGGTAAACATTATACTGTGATGGGCAGAACATTAATATGAATCATTTAGATAAATGTTATAAACGTAACCTAATTTTTCAAACTTAATTTCTTACCTGTCAAGGTAAGACCGGAAGGACAGAAACAAAACAATCAACTTCTATATACCAACAAGGTGCCGACCACAACCAAGCTAAACTGAAACTTTTTTCCCTGCAGCACCCCTAGGGACAGAAATACATATTGCTCTTATTTGTCTTTTTTTCAGGCTTTCCCATCTGAACCCAGGCCCCTGCACCTCCATGACTAACACACACAAACTGACACATAAACTAGCTCTAGTAGTCATACACGTAGACCATATACTAACATAAACTCTGGGGTTTATTGTCTAATAGAAAAATTTTAGGGACAGCTGTGAATTTAACTCTCTTACTTCATTATTCATTATGCTTCTTGCCATTATTACATTTTTGAAGTGAGAACTAGGTCGCTTGCCAGTGCTGCTGCCTTTCTGGCAGTATAAGCCAGCTACAAGTGGGTATTTGCTCAAATATGCTCCTCTGAGGAAAGTCTCACAGATAGGGTGCGAAGGTTCATTTCATAGTGCAAATAGAGTTCAACCTGAGAAGGGGGACACAGGAACCAACCAGGGGAGATCAACCAGAATGATACTTACAAAGAGATTCAAGGGAGTAGGCCGTCAGGGTAAGGAATACATATGCCAAGGGGCTCTATGATACAAGACAACGTTAATATAACACAGTAAAAGTCCCAGGCCCTGTTACAATTATTTTCTGAACAGTAATACATATTTTACAGTTTTAAATCCAAATTACCTAGTTATAAGCACTTTTGTTAAAATATGGTGCTTAATATACATTATGTGCAAATTCAACAGCCATTTTTTAAAAAATGTTGTATATAGATATTTTAATGTGTAATTTCTCCTACAAATGCAGATATACTAATATAATGCCACTCCTCAAGTTCTTAAAGTCCATAGTTGAGCAACATGTTTTAAGATTCAATTGCTGGCAGATTATACTGTTTTTCAGTTCACACTGAACTGAACATGTTTGTGTCCTTACCTTTGATCACCAGTTGTTTTTTTACCGATGTCATTTTTCTTTTAGGTTCCAAAGGTCAGAAAGCAGGTTTTTCTGTGGTAAACAAGAGGCCTAGAATAGTATAAATACTGACACAACTGTATATTGAGAGATAGCGCACAGGGAGACAGGCATCTCACATCTCAAGTGAACTTTCAAACTTAAATCCAGTCATGGAAAGTGGGATTGATGCTCTTCATGCCTCAGGGGTTCAGGTGGTCTATTATCTCCAGACAAACTACAAGAGTTCACAAGACTGGTTCATGTTTGTGTCATTTGCAGCTGATCTTAGAAATACCTTCTTTATCTTTTTCCCAATCTGGTTCCATTTGCATGAATCGGTTGGAATCAAACTTATTTGGGTTGCTGTGATAGGAGACTGGCTGAACCTTGTCTTTAAATGGTGAGTTGTTTCATAAACTCTATTGATCCTATTATTTATATAACTGCATATCTATTACACTATATAACTTTACATTTTCATTTTTATTTATTTATTTATTTAAAAAGGGTACATTGCTGTATCATTGATAAGTATATTAATACAGTGACATTGTAGAAGTGAAGGTGGCATTATTGACAATTAGCTGTGCTTCTCAATATTATTATTATCTTTTATTTATATAGCCCCAACAATTTCCGCAGTGCTTAATACAATACATATATTCAAGGGGTAAGACAAGACCATAACTGACTAAGACCATAACTGACTAAGACAATTTGGTGGAGAGAGCCTTGCTCGCAAGCTTATAATCTTGAGGGACAGAATTATGTGCAACTTCAGTAATAAATACCCTAGAAAACTGTATTTTAATATGCTCTTTAGAGTACTTTTTGTTACTTTCTGAAAAATTTGGTTTACAAATCTGTATTATTGTATTAATTTAGATTTTCTAGTAACTTACTAAAATTGTTTTAGGATACTGTATATGTAACCCTAGAACTTCACATCACTCCATTGGAGGATATGCAGAGATTTAATAGGTTTGTATTTTAAGCATGCAGACGTGGCAGTCCCCGTTTATAGTTATAACAGCAGCATTACATCTTAAAAAAACATACTTAATATAATTGGTGAGTGACTTTTTATAAACCATTCTTCCATTCCTATGCTTACATCTGTTTCCCCTCATTTCATGCTAGGATACTATTTGGGCAGAGGCCATACTGGTGGGTCCATGATACAGATTATTACAGGAACACCTCTACACCTGTTATTGAACAGTTCCCGGTCACTTGTGAGACTGGTCCAGGTAAAATAAAACTTTTTTTTATATATTCGCTTACATAGCAATGTTATATTTTTGTTTGCTTTTTCTGTTTATAAAATGCCGCCCAGGAAGTACAGTGAAGAGGGGAATATACCTTTGTGGTTCTGACAATAAATATCTGAGGACCTACTAGCATTTTGTCATGAGTTTTGTGTGCTATTACACAGAAATGATCTGGGGTGTCTCAGTAATGTAGGCAGCATTTAAATTGTGGACCCCTTTTGTCCAAATACATCTTGAGCCATTATATCACTTGAGCATTTGGTAGAGCTAACACTGACAATCCCACATCATTACTACCTGTAAAGATAAATATCTGCATTTAAAAATGAAACGCATATAAAGACAATTATCCAGTTCATCTGTTCTTTTTACTGGGACTTTTGCAGGAAGTCCATCAGGACACGCCATGGGTTCAGCTGGAATATACTATGTAATGGTGACAGCTATTCTCACAATAATGTTAAAGAAGAAAGGACCCTCCTTTAGCAGCTGGTACGTTTCCAGTAACAACTGAAGTTATACTTACATCATGTACCTTACCATCAATTCTATTTGCTTTTATTCCTTTTTATATTCATATTTACTATATATAGGAGCTATACCTACACAAACTGTTCATAAGTCCAAGTGATTTTATCTACTCCCAATGAGCACACGTGTAGAGTCAAATAAGCCTCTAGCACCTCTGCTGTCATGAAAGCATACATTATAACATGCTAGAAAGCATTCCATCCTCACAAATAATTCTTAATGCTCACCTTTTCTGTTTGAAATCATTTTCATGTTCAATAAGATGAATCACACTAAACTTATCAAATATTTAATGTAAGCAATAACTCAGTTATTGACCTATAATACTTTCCTAGGGATTCATGTACTAGAAAGAGAAGCAGTATGTACCTACACATTGCTGTCAGTACCACAGCACAGTTCTACACCTTGCATTTATTTTATTCTGAGATAATGTTTCATAATATTTTATCCTAGAGGTTAACTAACACAAAGATTGGTCATTGATTGGTTAGCAATAGAACACAAAAGATTAGGGAGACATTACAGTAAGCTGAGTCCTTGGATCCTGAGTCATCACATGAGTAAAATCATTAGGCATATTTGATACTAGCAGTGCTGACACAAGGTAACAGGCAAAACAAGATGGAGCAGCAATCTCCATTAAACAAAGAATCTACAGGTAAATAAAAAATCCAGCAGTATGTTTCAAGCAAGAGTGCAAGCAACAGAAGGTAAACAGCAATTCCACTAAAAGTAGCTACAAAGCTGTATACTGACAATAGTGCACAGCGCCCCTCTCTGTTGGTTAATAGTGCGGAGAGGGAGTGAATCCTAATAAGAAGGAGATGTGGAACAGACTGGGCTACTGGCCTAGGTTCTT
Organism: Spea bombifrons; assembly: GCF_027358695.1. Lineage (NCBI taxonomy): Eukaryota > Metazoa > Chordata > Amphibia > Anura > Pelobatidae > Spea > Spea bombifrons. The sequence continues at coordinate 7,423,272 of NC_071099.1, forward strand.
AAAACAAGCAAGCTAATTAAATACTATATTTTCATCTGTCATAGGTGCATCCGTGGAGCTCTCTGGACCATTTTTTGGACTGTTCAGGCTTGTGTCTGTCTATCTAGAATATTTCTAGCTGCTCATTTTCCACACCAAGTGGTGGCTGGAGTAATATCAGGTCAGTATACAATAGGAAGGCGATGTTTTATAATTTTAATTAGGGACAGGGAGTTTCACCTCATGAAGTAAGTACAGGTTTTAGGAGGGATTCAGTAAGATGTACCTAAGGTCGTACATTCATAAACATGAAATTGACCACAATGTACTGGGGTTTTTGTATTTATTATTATTTATTGTTTTATTGTATCTTTCCCATCTCGATTGTGAGATATAAATATAACTATTTTATTGCCTTTTTATTTTTATCTATTTTATATATATATATATATTTATTTATATATATATATTTATTTTGTATATCTTTTTATTGCTTTTTAATTATACTAAAATTTGATTGCCATGAATATTAATGGACATCACCATTGTATGCTCTCTCACACACATACGTATACACAGCTTCTAAATTTGAGGTGGTATTTATTGTTTTAGACTTTGTTTATGGTTAATCTATTTAATAATTCATACAATTTATTATGGAACAGGAATAGTTGTGGCTGAAGCTTTCCATCATACACAAGTCATCTACAATGCAAGTCTGAAGAAATATGTCTATACTACACTCTTCCTGTTCTCCTTTGCACTTGGTTTCTACTTACTCCTAAAAGCACTTGGTGTAGACCTTCTTTGGACCCTGGAAAAAGCCAAGAAATGGTGTGAAAGGCCAGAGTGGGTTCATATTGACACTACACCATTTGCAGGCCTTCTCAGAAATCTAGGTATTTTTTTTGGTTTAGGACTGGGACTCAATTCAAAGCTTTATCAAGACAGTTGTTGCGGTAAACAAGGGAGTCAAATCAGGTTCCGTCTCTGTTGTATAGTGGCATCTCTGTTTGTTCTGCATATGTTTGACTCATTCAGGCCACCGACCAAAGTGGAGATGCTCTTCTATGCTCTGTCTTTCTGCAAAAGTGCAGCTGTGCCCCTGGCAGCCGTAGGAATTATTCCTTACTGTGTGTCACAGTTACTTAATCAACAATTAAAAAAGACACAGTAGAGATTTTTCTGCATCTTTTCAAAGTTTTCACAGTATTTCATTAAAAAAAAATATGTATGCAATAGTACACAAATCTTCCACATTGTCATTTTCAAATATGATAATCTTGACAGAACATGATCTACAATAATATATAAAGATATCAAGATACTTTATGGCTGTTAATATATAGAGTGCCCACTCTTGAGACCTGATAAATTCTTAGAATTTTCATCTATTTGACATAAAAGCTCAGGTTCTGGATTATCAAAGACTGGAGATTGACATTATGATGCTTGTGATGTGTTACCAATTCTCCCCAGGGACTGAACACTAGATTTCCTAATGGAGTCTGTAGCTCCCCTCATAAACCTATGCAGGTCAATTAGAACCACTGTGGAAGAGATGTTAAGAAAAGCAATAATGCTTTTTTTTAACAAGCAACCTTTAACTAGTTTGCTGCTTTATTGCAGATAAATATGCCAGAATGATTTAATGTAAGCACTGACTGAAAATGTCAAAACTCCATAGTAAACAAGGGGAAAAAAAGAGACAAAACATTGTTTGTAGGTAAGATGTTTTATTATTTTAAGCATCTATTTTGTTTTATATAAATATATTTATTTTCACATCATCAAATGTTTCTTTCATCACAGAAAATAATCAGTTGTATTAAGTTCCACTGTTGGTGTTTACATAAAATAATATTTTTATTACATTTTAAAAGTTTCAGTTTTTAAGCAAAATAGTTTAGTTGTGAGGAAAATAAAAGTGAAATATTTGCACTATACAAAGAACAACTGTTTGTAAATCAACTATATTTTTTGTTTAAACAATTACATTTAAAAATAACTAAAAAACACACATCTCCCATCAAAAGCAAACTGGATGTCAGATTTTATCAATCTTTTTCTAAAGTAGCTATTTACTTGGAATTTTATGAGCACAGGATACATGTAATACATATTATAGCTTAAAGTAATGAACTAGATCATTATCTAAATGCTCTGTGTGTGGTTAACTGAATACTCCATTATGTAATCTGTACAATATGATATCATGCCATGTGATACAAACATGTATATAAAACATTAATATGTCATATTGTTTGTGTACCAGTGTGATCGTTCTTTCTACTGATGTGCAGCTTGGTAATGTTATGTTATTACGTGATTACGCCACTGAATATGGTCTTCCCTTATAGTGCACAATAAGGAGGGAAATGTAAGGGGAAAAAAAGATGCAGAACTATCTCCTGAAAAAAAATCACAGAAATCAATAAAAAATAAACTGGCAGCACACATCTATAACTTAATTCCAAAAGCATATTGCATACATATATGTATTTGCACCACCAATTACACAGCAACAGGGAAAACATACTGTGGAGAACCCCAACATTAAACTGCAACCAAATGTCTTTCTCAAAAGCGATGTTCAGTTTACATATCTGAAAAATCAAACACATGCACTTGGCAGGCACTAGAAATGTCTGGTCTCATAATTATTATTATTATTATCTTTTATTTATATAGCGCCAACAGTTTACAAAGCGCTTAACCCCTTCAATCCCAGGGGTTTTTGGTACCTCAAAGCCCGGAGCAATTTTGCCATTTTTGCGCTATGTCGGTTCAGAGATTATTCTCTTTTCCTGTGAATAGTGTACCCATGTAAACTATATATTGTTTTTTCAAGGAGAGATAGAGCTTTCTTTTGATACCATAGTTGGATGATTAGCTGAAAATTTAGAATGAGAAATTTAGTAAAAACTAGAGAAAATTAGAAAAAAAAATGATTTTTTTTTACATTTTCCCTCTGAATCCTCAGAAAATTAGGTAAAGTGATGGAAAATCCCCTCCAAGTTTATCAATTCAGGTGTCCTGATTTCAGAAATACCTAATTTATATAAATTTTCCATACTTTCCCAGCACCAGGGAGCATACTATAAGGTGTACATTTTTTGTAGAATTTTTATGCTTATGGCTTAACGGGTTTGGGGGTTGTGAACGGGGGCAGGAGGGTTATACTGGCTAGATGTTATGGTAGGGCAATGGGATGTAAGGTTTTATAATTATTTTTTTATTATTTTTTTTATATATTTTTTTAAAAAATGTATATTTTATTTTTATTTTTTTTTATATATTTTTTTTTACACAAAAATGCTTAGAGGTCCTCTTAGGGACCTCCTGAACATGCCAGTGATGTCACAATGACATCACAGCTCACATTATTTTTTTTTTAATTATTATTTATATTATTTTATTGGGTTTTTTATTATTATTTTTTAAATGAATTAACGGCTTTTTTTTTCTTCACTGTTTCAGGACGGGAGGGGGAGTGAGAGACATGGTTTCTCACTACCCTCCCCGTGATCCCCCTGCACCGATCACACTGTGATCTCTATGCAGGTCCTCACAGACCTGCACAGAGATCGCAGCGTCTGCACCTCATCGGAAGACAGGATATCCCCTGCAGGAGATATCCTGTTCTCCGATGACCTTCCGGGTTACGTCAGCAGTGATGCAACCCGGAAGGAAATGCCCGATTGCGCAATCAGGCATTTGAAACTGCCCGATCGCACAATCAGGCATTTGAAACTGCCCGATCGAGCGATCGGGCAGTTTAAAATGTAACAGCTTTGAAATGTAACAGCTTTTCCGGCTTTCACCCCAGCCTGATCTCCCGTGCAGCGGCAGGGATGTGTCCCTGACGCTGCAAGAAGGGCTGGACGTACCAGGACGTCCATAGGGGTTTCTTAATAGGTGTTTTTTGGACGTCCCAGTACATCTATAGGGGATTGAAGGGGTTAATACAATACATAAATTCAAGGGATATGACAAGACAAGAATTGACAGACTAAGACAAACCGATGCATTCAGTGGTGAGGGCCCTGCCCAGAGATATGGGGTAGCTTGAGTGAAATCTTGTAGACGCGAAAAGGAAGAGGTGATAAGTGAGGAGGAGAGCCTTAGCCCATGGGAAGAACGTAGGGATCGAGTAGGAGAGTATTTGCTAATGAGGTCAGAAATGTATGGAGGAGCAGTGTTATGGATGGCCTTATATGTCAGTACCAGGATTTTAAATTTAATTCTAAAGGTAATAGGGAGCCAGTGTAGTGTTTCACAGAGGGGGGAAGCAGAAGAGGAGCGACGTGCAAGGAAGATAAGCCTAGCAGCGGCATTTAGGATAGACTGTAGAGGAGAGACTTGAGACAGTGGAGTGCCAACCAGAAGAGTGTTGCAGTAGTCAAGACGGGAAATGATAAGTGAATAAACCAGAGTTTTTGTGGATTCTTGGGTGAGGAATGGGCGGATACGAGAGATGTTTTTTTAGGTGCAAGCGGCAGGATCTGGCGAGGGACTGAATGTGAGGGATGAAGAAGAGATTTGAGTCACAATGTAACAATGTGACAACGTCTAAGCATATGTGTACGCATGCACAAAAGCTACCTAAGGGCACATTCTCCTACAAAAATACTTCAAAGTGTAAGTATGACAATAACATACAAAATAAACAGAACAGGTGTCCTCAGATAAAATAAATCACTACCCGTCCTAGTGCATGGAAAAAAACCATAAATATGTCCCACAGCATAGGTGCCCAAAGATATAAACCAAACAATGTGTATTAGCCTGTACAGAAATAATGGAATTTGATGGCAGATAAGTATTATTTGGCACATCTAGACCGACTATTTCTTCTTTGTTATATGTCCAGCGTAGGGTGACCACATCAGCCATGTTTTCTAGGACACATAATTTTCACATATTTCCAGAATTATGAAAACAGACAGGGTAATCTGTAGCTCTGATCGTAGCAACCAAATGGTTTGCTGTCTCCCGGGTACCAGGGTTCGGCATGTTGCACACAGAGTGGATAGATTATTGGGAGGGGGTGGTGAGGATCCAGCTGTCTTGGTGCACATAGGCACCAATGGCATAGTAAGAGGAAGATGGAGTGTCCTAAAAGGATTAAAAAAAAGGACATCCAAGGTAGTATTCTCAGAGAAACTACCTGTGGTATGCGCTACAGGCAGCGAGAGATTAGGCAGCTAAATGCATGGCTGAAGTCTTGGTGTAAGAAGAAGGACTTTGGGTTTTTAGAGACTGGACTGATTTCTTTGGGGTATGATCTCTATAGTCGTGATGGACTGTACCTATGGGGGGGGGATAAATACCGGACTAGACAGCATAGAAAAGGAAGACGATTTACTTAGTAACCAGGTGGGTGGATCTGGGGGCTTTGTCTATACAGATAGTAGGGAGAAGCATATATTTTGCCCCCCAAAACAAGGACAGAAAGTACTGGGGTACTCTTTATATAGAAAAGAGACATTTCGCCCTATATGGCCCTATATGTGAAAAACATAAAATCAAATTAACACAAGTTGGTGAGGAGAACATAGAGTCGGGTTGGGTTACAGTACAATTTGGCAAAAGTAAAGTAACTCATGTAGGTGTGATTTATAGACCCCCAGGACAAGTAGAAGAACTAGATAAACTACTAGTGGAGGAAATAGCTAAAATTACAGTGAAGGGGGATGTTAATGACAGTGAATGGAGGACTTTAATCTCCCTGATGTGAACTGGAAAACGGAAGTAGCTGGTTGTGCCCGGAGTGCAAATATTCTGAACTCCCTACTGGGATTATCTTTAAAACAAGTATTTGAGGAACCAACTCGTAAGGAGGCCATATTGGATTTAGTGTTCACAAATGGAGATTTGTTAACAGATATTTCTGTAGGTGGAAGTTTGGGATCTAGTGATCATCAGTCTGTGTGGTTTAATATATAAACAGTGAGTCGCACCACGCAACAACAAAAGTTTTAGATTTTAGGGCAATTTAAATGGAGTCCAGGAGAAATGGGATTATTTAAAAGTTGTATTATTGAAGATAACAGAAAATTGTATTAGGCTGGTCAGTAAGAGTAAAAAATTACAGAAACTGCTGTGGTACTCTGCAGAAGTGGCCAAAATATAAAAAAGACAATAATTTAGCCTTTAGTAGATACAAAAATACCCAAGGTGAGGAAGATAGACAGATCTATAAAATTAGGCAGGAAGAAGCAAAGAAAGTTATAAGAGCTGCCAAATCACATGCAGAAGAGCGAATTGCCCTGTCAGTAAAAAGGGAGATAAAACATTTTTTACATATATAAATGAGAAAAGGAAAGTAAAAAAAGGATTAGTTAGATTAAAAACAAAAGAAGGAATGTATGTATAAGAGGATAAAGGTCTGGCTGACTGCCTCGATTAATATTTCTGTTCAGTTTTTACAAATGAAAATGAGGGAATGGGACCTCAGTTTGAAATATGTGAGTTTATCGAGCCGAAGGTTCTACTTCAGTTGTCTAAGGTAAAGACAAATAAGTCAATGGGGCCTGATGAGATACACCCCAAGTTATTAAAAGAGCTTGGTGGTGTACTAGCAAAACCGTTAACACATTTATTTAACGAATCATTGGTAACGGGAGTCGTCCCATGGGATTGGAAATTAGCAAATGTTGTGCCATTCACAAAAAAAGCAGTAGGGAGGAGTCGGGCAACTACAGGCCAGTTAGTCTTACATCCATTGTGAGGAAATTAATGGAAACAATGTTAAAGGACAGGATTGTTGAACATCTGAAGTCATTTGGGTTTCAAGATCAAAAACAACATGGGTTTACCTCAGGAAGATCATGCCAAACGAATCTTATTGATTTTTTTTGATTGGGTGACTAAAGTAATTGATCAAGCCCTTACGAAAAATTACTGAAGTTTTTTCTGAAGTAAGGCTAGGTTTCCACTTGGTTTTTTTTTGCTAAAAACGCCCATAAAAACGCCAATTCAGCCACACAGCGTTTTTTTAGTGAAAAAACTCTGCAGCCAGATGTTAGCTGTTCTTCAATAGGAAATCGCACAATGCCATATCCACTTGGCTTTTTTCTGTTCGGCGTTTTTTCAGTCCTCTCTGGAGTTTTTCTGCTTTTTTGGGCTCTGTGGCAGTTTTTCAAAATCGCAGCATGTTGACACTCTGGCGTCTTTTGCAAGGAAATCTTGGCGTTTTTCTCCAATAGAAGTGTATGGGAGAGAAAAAACGCCATGAAAAAGCCATGTGGGTTTTTTGCCTTGGCGTTTTTTATGGCGTTTTTTTCCACAGTTACAATGCAGAGGATGAACCCAGTATCTGTGTGTCCTACGAGAAATAGGCTGGAAACAAACAGTTTCACACAAAACAAAGTTCATATTGAATTTTACACCATTTGGAACAAACATGCCATTACAAACAAACATACCCAACTGGATCCTGCGTGCCAATTGCACCATCATTTGGGGCCAATCTTCCTAGAGGAGCAGACATTCGGAATAAAGCATGCCTTACAAACCACAGAAAAGAGACAAACGGGTCCGCCGGGGCGTTTAAGTAGAACTCTACCAAGTAAATGACATCAGGAGGGGGCAGATACTTGCCATTTATCCTAATCCCTTTTAGCTGTGTGAAACTTCTAACTTGTAAAGGCTGGAAAAACTGCCTAAGGTCAAAAAAAGCAATTTCCACAGAAAGGCTAAAACGCCAGAAAAAACTCCAGAAAAAACGCCAAAACGCAGGAGAATGCAGTGGCAGTTTTCTTGGCGTTTTTCATCAAGAAAATAACGCAGAACAAAAACCCAAGTGGAAACCTAGCCTTACTTCAGAAAAAACTGCAGTAATTTTTCGTAAGGGAGGTGGTGCAGTAGACATTGCGTATCTGGATTTCAGTAAGGCCTTTGACACTGTGCCACACCTCTGAGTTTAGATCCCAATGTTGTTGAATGGATTAGGTAGTGGCTGAGTGACAGACAACAGAGGGTTGTAGTCAATGGCGTATATTCAGAGCAAGGTCTTGTTACCAGTGGGATATCTCAGGGATCTGTACTTGGATCCATTCTCCTTAATATTTTTATTAGTGATACTGCAGATGGTCTTGATGAAAAGCTATGTCTATTTGCTGACGACACAAAAATTTGCAACAAGGTTGATGTTCCTGGAGGGAGAAGCCAAATGGCAAATGATTTAGGTAAACTGGAAAAATGGAATACCGACCAAAACCTTTCTCTTGAGGAAGCCCATACGGCGAAACGCGTCAGAAGGATCACACGGGACCCCCCCCCTTTGATCGAGTTTTTGGCGGACTTTAACCCATCGCTTTTATATGCACTCAGTGCATGGACGAAATGTGAGTGCATTCTGAATAGTAACAACTGTTTTATTGAGGATACTGCACCATGTTCAGTTTTATTTTTTAGATTCTGTATGAAGACTTATTAAGGATATTTTTCAACACAATTTGAAGGGCCTGAAGCATCTTATCCGTTTGTGAGTGCAACTACAATTACACTTATTTTTTCAGTACTTATACTTTTTACACTATATATTTATTTTCTTCCCTTACATGTACCTGCGCCTCAACTATTTGCTTAAACTGGAAAAATGGTCATAGCTGTGGCAGCTGGCATTTAATGTGGATAAATACAAAGTAATGCATCTAGGGCATAAAAACCCAAGGGCAGAGTATAGAATATTACTGTCCTAACCTCAACGTGCGAGGAAAGGGATTTAGGGGTAATTATTTCTGAGGATTTAGAGGTAGGTAGACAATGCAGTAGAGCAGCAGGTAATGCTAGCAGAATGCTTGGTTGTATAGCGAGAGGTATTAGCAGTAGAAAGAGGGAAGTGCTCATGCCGTTGTACAGATTACTGGTGAGACCTCACTTGGAGTATTGTGTACAGTACTGGAGACCGTATCTCCAAAAGGATATAGATATGATGGAGAAAGTTCAGAGAAGGGCTACTAAAATAGTTAATGGATTACAGGATAAACCTTACCATGACAGGTTAAAGGATCTTAACATACATAGCCTGGAAGAAAGATGTGACAGGGGGGAAAGGTTTAATGGTAACATCAGGAAATATTACTTTACAGAAAGGGTAGTCGCATTGAAAAGCCTTCCAGCAGAAGTGGTAGATGTTAATACAGTTAAGACATTTAAGCAAACATGGGATAGGCATAAAGCCAAGCAACAAACAAAATAACAAATTGTATGCAATAATGGCAGTACTCAGTATTTTGGCAGCTCTCTCCATCTCTCTCAGGGAGCCAAATGATCTCTCTTGCTCTGAGATCAGGAGACTACTTAACTGCCTCTCCCATTAATTAGTTGAAACAGGTGAGTGCTTAGGAGAGTATCCATGAATCTCCGGACTGGATTCCCACCTGCTGGTCTTCGGCTGCTCACAAAATGTGGAGTAGAGCACTGGCTTGACCTACTCTCCAAGTGCTCCACCCCAGGGACCCAAAATACACAAATAACATTATTCCATTATTAACAAGACATCTCCCTGGGGCTGGTAGAAACTATTGAGGGTTTCTACCAGCGACTGCACTCACCCGGGTGGTGAGCATCTAGGGTTGTGCAGCCACATACCAGTGTCCTGATATAGCAGCTGATGTAGTCCTGAACAAAGCAGAACTTGGAGGTTTCCTGCAGGCACCCTGGAGCAGGCATGAGACATAGCACTACAATCATGTGCAGGATGCTGCAAGCTGGGAGTACGGAAGCTAAGCAGAGTATATAACGGAAACATAGCAAGCAAGGAGCACAGAGCAAGGAACTGGGAGACCGAGCAAGGAGCATAGGAAGACAGGACATACCTGGTACAGAATACAGGGAACAAGGCACACAAGGGAAGGAGTGAGGACCCGGAATCCTCGAACACTTCTCCTTTAAGCATGGATAGGGCAACTTAACTGGGACATGGGGAGAGGAGAGAGGAACCGAAATCCTCAGATGATTCAGGGTAGGAGGGCAAAGGTACACAAAATACAGACACACATGGATACAGGACTAGCCTAGGCTATGTGATAACAATTGGAGATTCCGTCACATCATATGGCCATAGTATGCTTAGCCCACCACTACGCCAAGGTACTCCAATATTCAGTGGGTCCTAACGCTAAAATCCTGCTTACTGAATTACTAATAAACAAAACATTAAATCCAAACACAAAACTGAGAAGGACATAACTTTAGACTGCAGACTGAGACAAACATATCACATGGGTGGGGCACACCTTATAAAGGAAACCGGAGCTGAAGCAAAGAGCAGAACTAGAATCCAGGAACCTCTGGTTCAGGACAGAGCATACGGAAATCAAGGAAATGATTACAGCAAAACATGGGAACTGAGGCAAGGCAGGGAAAAACAGAGATATGGAGCTCCGCAGCCTGGATGGACCCTGACATACAGACTGTAAAACAGGAGAAATGAAAGAATATCTTGAGACATTTAAGATTCCTATAATAAATAGAGAACAAAAAGAGTCATTAAAATCACTGACTTCAAAAAAAGAAGTCAAAGATGCAATAATGAAGCTGAAAAAAATATAATAAAACACTGGGTCCGGATGGGTTCAATTACACTTTCTTTAAACACCTGAAAACAAATTTAAATAGATATTTGGTGGAAATATATAATAAGATGAGTGAGAAAAAAAGTTGCCCAATGGAACTTCTACAGGCAGATATTCTTACAATATTAAAAACTGAGAAAGATGCCACAATAATAACAAACTATAGGCCTATATTCCCAGACAAATATTTTTGCCATATTTTGTCATTCCCTATAATTTAAAAATTATATCCCTGAGGGGGCGTGTCCTGGTGCTTGAAGAAGATGGCCGCACTTTGAGTTAGTTCCCACTTACTACTTGGCAACATTAGCTTCCAAAGCCTATCCATTTGACCACACCTGACAAATTTTTGATCTCTGATCACCCAGCAGTGGGATGTCCACCCGTAGGGGTGGAAAACCGGGAGTTTCCTCCGAGATGCCGGACTTTTTTCGAAGAAGGACGCCACACGGGGTGAAGGCCTTGTGGGAGCAGATGAGGCTGGCCCTAGCACCCGTAGCGACGCGGTTATTGACCGCCTAGGAGCCCCGTGCGCGGATCTTCAAGATACCATGGAGGACATGGATAACCGTTCCAGGCACTCCAACCTACGAGTCCGGGGTATCCCAGAATCCCTGACCGATATATGCACGTTTATCCACCGCTACCTGCGGCAACTTCTACCTGACATGCCGGAGGAAGAGTTAAGCCTGGAGCAGATTCATAGAGCATTACGCCCAAAACCAGGGTAGGGAGAACCCCCCAGGGACATTGTTTTGAAATGCCACTATTACACCACGAAGGAGGCCATACTACGCGCTACCCGGAATGTCTCCCCGGAGCTGGACGGTGTCACCCTGGTGTGGTATGCAGATTGCCCCTTCCACCCTCCGTAAACACCGGGCCCTGAGGCCTCTAACAGATTTCCTGAGGGAACACGAGGTCCCGTACAGATGGGGTTTCCCCTTTAAACTCATTGTGCAAAGAGGTGGACTACTCTTGTAGCTAAGAGAGGATGCTGGGCCCTTCCTGCGCCGCCTGGCATTACAGCCGCCCAATAACCTGGACCAACAACCCTATGAGCTGACTGAATTTAAAAGACTTCCCTGCTTCTGCTGGGACATGTCTCTGGGAGTGTGCCGTACGGGTCATCCCTCTTTATCGGCCTTCTCCTCAACTAAGGGGCCCTAGTCTCAACTGCACTGGAACACGCACCCTCATGCATTACATTTTTTTTTAACTTTTACACACAACATGTTTCGCCATGTGACTGCCACCCCTGATGCTTCTCTTTATGCTTGGGGGTCCATGGTTCCGTTGCAACGGATATATATGCGTGTATAGCACGCTGTACCTGAGCTGTCTCTATGCACGACTGATATTGCTGGACATTATGGTGTGTCATCTCTGTCTGCTCATGTACACGTTCAATTCCAGCTGTGTCATTACTATGTTTCCGTGATTGTAATGCCTCTGTATTTGTTACCTTATGGGTTATTCCCAATTATTAGCTTTTCATCCTCGCTCTGAGGCGGTAGCTCCGTTAGCACTTGCACACACACATTTACATACCTTTATTACATATTATCTCACATATCTTTATGATTTCTTATCCATTTTTTTCTCTTTCTCCACATAACAAGTCTTGCTACGTGACCGCTACCTTGCTGTCCCTCCTTCTGCTTGGGGAACCATGATTCCATTGCAACATCTGTATATGCGTATATGATGCGCTGTCTCTGAACTCTTTCTCTCCAAGACTGATGTTGCTGGACTCTCCGGCATGTCACCTTTGCCATGCTCATGTGCGTTATTTAGTCTGTGCACAGACTGGACAGGTAGCAACAAAGTATACGTGTATATGTGTGAAAAGATTAAAAAAAATGCCCAAATGGAAAAGCTAATAGGAAATGCCAATGTGGGTATTTCTTAAGTCACCCAAATGAATGTGAATTAGAATAAGATGAATGTAATACTTCCCTTAAGTGGTTTTCGGGAAGCCTCCCTATTACAACACTCTCCAAATGTTGAAAACGGTGGCTTCATCAGGAGGTATCACTCATTAATCCGTTCACTCCCGTTATCTTCGTTTATACTTCCTCAGGTTGCCAAGGAAGGTCCCAAGTTCACTTCCGTGTATCCCTGGATGACCTCGTAAGTAAGTTGTTTCTCGATACAGGTATGTTCTTGCCACGGAACGTCAAATTCAAAGACCATGTTCTCTTCCTTTTCAGCTGTTTCTATCAGAGGAGCCGTCCATGCCATCAGAACATCGGACAGCCGCTCCATTATCAGTCAGGAGGAAGCCGAAGCATGAAGGAACATAAAGGAAAGATTTCTTAGATTAGGTAAATGTCTATCTTCATATACTCTGATAAAAAATGCTGATCCGTTAATGTGTTCTGTACCATGTGCAAACTTCGTGTTTGCCATCTGGGGGTCATTTTATACGGGGGGAAAAATGATTATGTAAAATATAATAATAAAGATTAAAATGTGTTAATTGATATTTGTACATTTTCTTACTATTACATGGGCACTGTAAAAGGTATACTAATAAATTTCTTTATTTTGTATGTTTTTCCTGTTTGTGTGCAGGTGAAATTTGTGTTTTTTTTTCGGTAGGTTAACACAGATTTTGCATCTTCCACATATATGAAATCCTTCTGGTTTCTCACCAAGGAGGGAATTAGTTCCCTTGGTATTCTGATTTTTGGCAGAATGCTAGGTGAAAAGTGGTGTTTAAGTGTATTGGTTTTTCTGTATATTATCTGTGGGTTTATCGGTAGGGAGGAGGCTAAAATGGCATCGTTTTTTAGTATGTGCCAATCGGGCTTGCCTTTGAGTCAAGCGCTTAGCCTCGGACAGGTAAGTGACGTTTTTATGATCCATGAGGATCAGGATTTTCAACTGACTCAAAGGCTTTAATGGTTTCTGGGGACCAGTGAGAGGCGTTATTGTCCTTTTTGGTCATGTCAGTTGTTACATAGTTACATAGTTCATAAGGTTGAAAAAAGACCTAAGTCCATCAAGTTCAACCCTTCTACCTAACCTTCCTATTCATGATCCAAAAGAAGGCAAAAAAACCCTAATTAAGCTACTTCGAATTCTGCCATCAGGGGGAAAAAATTCCTTCTTGACTCCAAGAGGCAATCGGATTTCTCCTTGGATCAAGAAGCTAAAAATATTAATGTTATTCTATTTATATCCCTGTACCTTCAAAAGGGGCCTCGAGGGTCTTAGAAAGACATGTCTTTCTAAGACCACCGAGGCCCCTTTTGAAGGTATCTAATGTATTGGATAACACCACCTCCCCTGGAAGTGAATTTCCATACCTTTCTTGTCCTCACTGTAAAGAATCCCTTCCTTTGTCGTCTATGAAACCTGTGCTCTTCCAGTCTCAGAGGGTGACCTCTTGTTCTTTGTATATTTCTGTTAATGAACAGGTCACTGAAGAGCTCTTTATATTGGCCCTGCATATATTTATATAATGTTATCATATCCCCTCTGAGACGCCGTTTTTCTAGCGTATATAATTTTAACTTTTTTAGTCTCTCTACATAACTAGTATTACCCAATCCCCTTATTAATTTCGTAGTCCTCCTTTGCACTTTTTCTAATTCCATAATGTCCTTTTTAAGGACCGGTGCCCAGAATTGTACTGCATTGTAAGGACTTACCTGCCTCTCCGGTCCCGCGCCGTGGCTGGTCCCGCGACGCTTCCTCCTCTGCCAGCTTCCCGGGCAGCGAGTGCCACTCTGACATATAGGGGGTTAAAAGGCATATGATGGGACAAAGTGGCATATAGGGGGTATAAGGCATTTCTAGAGGCAGAGTGGCATCAAGGGGGTTTAAAAGCCGTATCATTGGGCACGGATCATGTCCGGATCATGAACGAATCATTCATTTGATCCGAATCTTTTTAGTGATCCGGATGAATCGGTTCAGTAGACTGAACGATTCATTTGTAGCACTTCAGTCTGTGAATCATGCAGTTGTAACCTGATCCTAGAGCGAGTCATCTGCAGAGCACTCAGACACAGACTCTGGGATCAGGTTACAGCTCATTAATTCACAGAGGAACGATGACTCATAGAGTCAGAGAGTCGTTCAAAGATTCAAATGATTCGAATCTTACAGGGATCCGGATCTTACAGGGATCAGGATCTTACAGGGATTCCAATCATTCAGAGAATATCACCATACTTTTATAAATAAATACATTAATAATCACTGCCCCCAGGATTTACATTCCCCTTTACCTCCAACTGCACCTTAAGTTAACTTTATTAAGATCCGAATCTTTGAACGACTCTCTGCCTTCAGTGACATCACGTGAGTAGGCAGGCAGGAGGGTTGATTGACTAATGAAAGGGGCGGGGCCAATCATTAGTGTGCCTGCACGGAGGGACTGGGAAACAGTAACTCCTGTGAGTCACACTGAGTGATCCGAAGATTCGGATCATGAATCGGATCAGTGAACGAGTCGAAATGATCCGATTCACTTTAATGATCTGAACTTCCCATCACTAGTCTGGTGGGGACAGCAGGTGAAGGCCGGCATTCATGAATTTAAAGGGGCTGGCGTGCAAGCACCGCACCGCCCAAAGACCGTGTCTCAGCTCTTCGACCCACCCCTTTTAAGACGTAGGAGGAAGTGCTGAGGCACTGCCATTGGGCGACGCGTGCACTCCAGCCCCTTTAACTTCATTAGGCGCCGGCGGCTGAAGAAGGCGGCCCGGCGGCTGCTTTCAATTGTGCTCGCAGCCACTTAGCGGCTGTTTTGAGTGTTGGTCTGCCAATCGCCTGCGCCCACGGACCGACTGGCCCACCGGGAAATTTCCCAGTATCCCGGTGGGCCAGTCCGGCCCTGTGGATCAGTCCACTGACAGCGCGACAAGATGCGCAACCCACCCCTTTCGTAAAAGCAACCTTGGAAGTGTGGTCCTCCGCTACTGGTAGATGGAAATCCTGATTTTGGTCTGGGGATGTAGAGGGGATATTTAGATTTTTTGGAGCGCTCTACGCCTGTGAGGGCAGCTTAATTCTGTTCAGAAGGGAGAGTGCTCCATTTACACAGGCTTCCTCATGGGGAGGTGCTCTGTGGCATGCACATTTTAAATATAAAAAAACACTGTTTTTGCTGCATGCTTACACCTGTTTGGTAGGCCTCGTATTATACATTTGTATTATTTGAGCCTGTGACTAGCTTAGCGCACCGACATTTTTTCTTTTCCCTGTTTTGCACATTTTAAATATAGACAGATAATGCACTGCATTTCTGGCTTACTCTAAAAGCACATACTGTCCAGGGACCTTGCCAGCTTTGAGCCCCTTTGTCAGCAAAACTCTTTACCCAGGAGGGGGAAACATGTCTGTCGATACCTGGACGCATGGTACCAGGCCCGGACTGGCCATCGGGCACACCGGGCATTTGCCCGGTGGGCCGGGCCGCAGCAGGGCCGGATTGATTTAGGGGCTGATGGAGCTGCAGCTCCAGGCCCTTACCTTAAAATAGACCCAGTCAGGACCGGACTGACTGGGCATATGCGGCCTTTACGGCCCCCTAGAGTGGCGGACCTGGTCGCAGTTGCGGCGGGCATAAGGGGCTCTGCGTTTATGTGGCCGTAGAGGCCGCATAGGCCCAGTCAGTCCTGTCCTGACTGGGCCTATTTTAAGTGACAATATAGAAAGAAATAGGAACACCTCCACAAATGGGTGAATCTTAAAAATTATAAAAATTATATACAATACCCTACAGATCTTGCTGCTCCCGAAGATTAACACTCCTCACAAGTGTTATTAGAAACAGTATGTAGAAAAACCGGGGCGCATAGATATGTGTGAAAAAAATATACAAATATAGTGTAATAAGTCTCAACAAAAAATTAAAAATTTGATATTAATTGCACTCACAACTGTACTTGAAAGTGATCGCTCGTCAAAAAACCAGACTCTTTTCTGTCTTGGAATTTAAGCGGATGGGCATAACAAATAAGTTATGCGTAAAAGCAGTGTGAGGATGTCCTTCACAATAGTAGAATTGGTGATCAGCAAGTCCTTATATAAAGTCCAAAGATGGATAATCGAAATTATAAAGTTTCTCAACGCGTTTCGCCGACTTCAATGTCGGCTTCCTCAGGAGAAATTCAAAAGTCAGTATGTATCCCGTCTGTATCTTTGCGGTTTTTAAAGCTCCCGCTCGCCGTCTTCTTCTGTTTACGTCATTACATTTAGTCTTTTTTTCTTTTTTCCTCTTTTCTTTATTAGTTGTTGTCTTTTGGATGCCTCAGGATAAATGACAGCGAAAGATGTGGAGCTTTTCATTCCATCATATCATCTGGACTCGTAGCCGCCAATATTCATGATCGGTAAGTATACAAGATAAATAATTTATGAGATCGAAATTGTGACATATCGAATATATTAATTGAATAATTTCTTTTTTTCTATTCGCAGGAATATAGCCACAAAACAGCGGGGAACCCATAGAAGAAACAGACAAGCGAAATCAAGATAGAAGACACCTGTGTGTGCGGTTTGGAATCCATCCAAACTTAAGTGGGTAAGTGAAACAATGTAGCAACATAGTAGCAATGTTAATTGATACCAATTAAGAGATAGAAGGTGCATCTGATGTGTTAAAAGTATATTTTCTTTCCACAGGGATATGTCATGTTAAACAGAACCCCCATAGGGAAAAAGTACGTCAGAGAGAGATGAATAGAACATGATAGTTGTAACAGTGTTAATTGAATAATTGAACGTTGCTGTAACAATGTTACTGATGTCCATCTGTTTTGTGGTGAAGCAATTAACCCGCGGATGGAATAGAGATAATATGTGAGATGTATAAAGAGTGAATTAAAAAAGTTAAAAGCGGGAATGTAATAAATAAAATTAAATAAAAACTATGTAAAATGTATATGAATGATTGCATATATATGAGGTTATAAAATTTTGTTGTATTTAAAAAAAAATTTAAAAAGGAAATGTGTGTGTTATTTAATCAAATTAAGTGGATTAATTCAAAAAAATGGATATATCAAGTTCTACATTTAGACCATCTTTTTTGAAAGTTTGAAATTTATATATCCACTCGGTTTCTTTTTTTGATAGAATTTCTTTTACATCTCCTCCACGCCAGTGGGGGGATACTAGATCTATCCCTATTACTTTGAAGTCAGGAAACGAAAACTTATTACATTTCACACAGTGTCTTGGGACACTGTGTTTCATATTATTACCGTATTTATCGGCGTATAACACGCACTGGCGTATAACACGCACCCCCATTTTAACAAGGAAATTTGAGTAAGAAAAAATAATTTTAACTTGGAAGCTATGAACTTAATGTTGGAATAATATTTATTACATTATAACATTTATTATAACATTTATACCATTATAAGACAAATATGAAAGAAAAAGCACCTCTTTGAACAAAAAAACTGAACAAAAAAAACTTCATCAGAATCACTGCTATCTGGGAAACCACCCACACACACACACACTCAGACACACACACTCAGACACACACGCTAAGACACACACAGTAAGACACACACACTCACACACTCACACTCAGACACACACGCTAAGACACACACAGTAAGACACACACAGTAAGACACACACAGTAAGACACACTCACTCAGACACACACACTAAGACACACACACTAAGACACACACTCAGACACACACACTAAGACACACACTTAGACACAGACACAAACAGACTCAGAGACACACAAACACACTCAGACACACACTCCCTAACCCCCCTTCTCAGGATCTCCCCTCTCACTCCCTAACCCCCCTTCTCAGGATCTCCCCTCTCCCCCCCACCCCGGTCACTTACCTTCAACTTCTGTGTTGGAAGCGTGAGGCGTTTGTCTCGGGTGCCGGCGCTTCACTGCTGAGCGCCGGCGTCTGACGTCATATGCCGGCGCCCAGCGTGAAGCGCCGGCACCCGAGACAAACGCCTCACGCTTCCGACACAGGAGTTGAAGCGCTGAGGCAGGCAGGCGGCGGCGGCGCTGAGGCAGGCAGGCAGGCAGGCAGGAGGCGGCGGCGGCGGCGGCCACCACCACCAGCAGAGGAGTCCTGGATTTCTGTCAGTCAGGGGGGCCCGAGAGTTGCCGAGTGGTCGTCTTCAGCAACCGCTCGGCACCCCTTGGGCCCCCCTGACTGGCAGAACTCCAGGGCCCGGTCGCAGTTGCGACCCCGGTAGTTCCGCCACTGGCTCTAGGATTTATCGGCGTATAACACGCAGGTAGGATTTCAGCTTCAAATTTTAGTTAAAAAAGTGCGTGTTATACGCCGATAAATACGGGATTTCTTATTCCTCCTAAATGTTCGAGACCTCTTACTTTTAGTTCCCTAGATGTACGTCCTATATACTGAATTCCGCAGTTGCACTCTAATAAATACACTACATTTTTTGATGTGCAGTGTATAAAATGACGAATATTATATTCTTTTTTCGTTATAGTACATTTAAAAGTGGCAGGTTTTACAAAGTTTACATATGCTCCAGGGCCCGGTCGCAGTTGCGACCCCGGTAGTTCCGCCACTGGCTCTAGGATTTATCGGCGTATAACACGCAGGTAGGATTTCAGCTTCAAATTTTAGTTAAAAAAGTGCGTGTTATACGCCGATAAATACGGTATTTCTTATTCCTCCTAAATGTTCGAGACCTCTTACTTTTAGTTCCCTAGATGTACGTCCTATATACTGAATTCCGCATTTGCACTCTAATAAATACACTACATTTTTTGATGTGCAGTGTATAAAATGACGAATATTATATTCTTTTTTCGTTATAGTACATTTAAAAGTGGCAGGTTTTACAAAGTTTACATATGCCACATCGGTGAAAGCCCACAGGTTTATGAGTTAAAAAGTGATCCTTATTTACTCTTTCGTTTGGAAGAGCACTAGGGGCTATTAAACTTTTCAAATTATTCAATTTTCTGTATATAATTTTGTTTTTTTCTGGAAGGAAATTCTGCAGTACATTATCACCCTGTAAAATTGGCCAACATTTTTCAAACGCCTTTTTTATTTTAAACGCTTTATCATTGTATTGAGTGATAAAAGCAAAGTTGAAATCCTCCGTTTTTTGTATTCGTTTTTCTTTATGCAACATCTTTTCTCTTTTTATGTCTTTAGTTTTTACTAGACTATCTTTTAATAATTCATCGGGGTAATTTTTCTCCTCGAATTTTCTGATTAGATGTTCACTCTGGTTAATGAAGTCAGTTTCCTGAGTACAGTTCCTGCGTATTCTAGCTAATTGGCTTTTTGGAATATTTCTTAGCCATTGGGGGTGATGGCGGCTGGAATAGTCTATGAAACTGTTCCCATCGGTAGGTTTAAAGAAAGTTTTTGTAATGATTTTTTCGTTATCTCTACCCATTAGTGTAAGGTCCAGGAAATCTATTTTTTCCTTATTGATACAAGAGGTGAATTTTAAATTATATGTATTCAAGTTAATAAAGTCTATAAATTGTGAGAGTTCTTCAGAAGATCCCTGCCAGAAGATGAGTACATTATCAATATAATGTTTTCATAGAACCAGATTTGCACCAAAAGGATTATTTGACCATATCTGATGTTGTTCCCAGTCAGCTACGTATAGGTTAGCGTAGCTTGGTGCAAATCTGGTTCCCATTGCTGTGCCGCAGTTTTGTAGATAAAATTGATTATTAAACAAAAAATAGTTGTGAGTGAGGATGAAATGAATGCATTGCGTAATGAAAAGATTTTGTAATGGATCTATTTGTGAATCATTAATTAATACGTTTTTTATAGCTTCCACTCCTTGTTGGTGTGGAATCACTGTGTAAAGGGAGGATACATCGACCGTTATCCATGTGTATCTATCCGACCAAATGATTTCTTCCATTATTTCCAAAATATGTGTAGTGTCTTTAATATATGATGGAATTTTTGTGACATATTTTTGTAAAAAATAGTCCACATACTGTGGGGTCTCCTGATAATTTTTGATATGTGGCTTCATCATCTAGCAGGCGATGTGCTTCCTTCATATAGTAACTTCTGTCTAGAATTACCGTTGCACCTCCCTTATCTGCTGCTTTAATCACTGTTTGTTTTCTTTCAATGTTTTAATACTTTCCTGTTCCTTTTTAGTTAAATTGTTTTGTCTTTTTTTGTCGTTTTCGAATTTATTGAGTTCTTTGAGAAACATATCCGAAAATACTTCCAAATGTTCCCCTTTCTCTTGTTGGGGGAAGAATTTGGATTTGGGTTTAAAATTGGTATGTACAAATGGATTGTTAATAGTTACTTCGTTGGAATCGATCTGTTCTTTTTTCAAAAATATTTTTTTTTTTACAGTTAATTTTCTAATATACCGTATTTGCTCGATTATAAGACGAGGTTTTTTTCAGAGCAAATGCTCTGAAAAATACCCCTCGTCTTCTAATCGGGGTCGTCTTCTAATCAGACCTCAAATAGAGATCCTCCTGTCTCACCCGCACCCCCCCCATCATACACACACTTACCGGTGCTTCCTGCTGTGTTGCCGGGGCAGCAGGTTGACGTCTACGCGATGCGCGTAGACAACGTCCGCTGCAGCCGGAAGGAGGTGTGGCTAGCAGCGGGGGTTGTCTGCGTCCGTCGCATACACCTTCCCCGACTGTCAGAGATCAGAGCTCTGATCTCTGACAGCCGGGGAAAGTATACGCGACGGACGCATACAAACCCCCGCTGCCAACTCCACCTCCTTCCGGCTGCAGTGGAAGGCGGCGTCAACCCGCTGCCCCGGCTGGAAGCACCGGTAAGAGAGGGGGGAGAGCGGGGGAGAGCGGGGGAAGGGGGGTGAGAGAGGGGGGGAGAGAGAGAGTGTGTGTGTGTGTGTGTGTTAGTTAGTTAAATGGGGGTATAGGGTGTGTGTGTGTGTGTTAAATGGGGGCATAGGGCATTTCTGGAGTGGCGTTAAGGGGGCATTTAATAGAGCACTCTGCCTCCTGAAATGCCTTATACCTCCCTATATGCCACTCTGCCCCATAATATGCCTTTTAACCCCCTAAATGGCAGAGTGGCATATAGGGGTATAAGGCATTTCTGGAGGCAGAGTGCTCTATACAATGCCTTTTAACTCCCTTAATGTCACTCTGCCTCCTGAAATGCCTTATACCTCCCTATATGCCACTCTGCCCCATAATATGCATTTTAACCCCCTAAATGCCAGAATGGGATATAGGGGTATAAGGCATTTCTGGAGGCAGAGTGGCACATAGGGGGTCAAAAGGCATACCATGGGGCACAGTGGCATATAGATGGTTAAAAGGCATATCATGGGCCACAGTGCCATATTGGAGTGGCAAGCCTGGGGGCAGATGTGCGTAACTGGGGGACAGGTTGGAAAATACAAGAAATAAAAACAAAAAAAATCTTTTTCTCAATCATAGCTTTTATTAAAAAAAATAGTTTACATGAATTAACATTTACTGGTAAAACTTTTTTCCTTTGGGGTCGTCTTATATTCAGGCTTTTTCTTTTTTTCCTAAGTTAATATTCAGATTTTGGGGGGTCGTCTTATAATCAGGGTCGTCTTATAATCGAGCAAATACGGTTTGTATATCGATAAATAGATCAAATCCGTTTGGATCCTTATTAGGGGCAAATTTTAAACCCTTATTTAAAAGTGACAATTCCGCTGTATTTAGAGTGTGGGCTGATAGGTTATTTATTTCATTGGGCGAATGTTTACTTTGAAGTGTTAATAGTTTTCCCTTTCCTCTGCATCCTCTGAGTGTCTTGTGATTCTCCTTTTCTTTACAGGAGAATGTGCTGTCAGTGGGAATTTTTGCTCTTGTGTCATATAGGACCGGTATGTTGGGTCCTTTAGTAAGGGTCTTCGTTTTGGGGATGGCCCCCTGCCTAAAAAAGCTTTGTTAAAATCATTAGGAATTTGTGACCTATTTCTTGTTAAAATAGGAGAACGTGTAGATGGAGAATCGGGCTTTCTTTTAGGGATAGATTCAGTATGTATTTTTGTGTGTTGTTTCATATCTCTCTTGTCGTGTCTTTGTGGTGATTTATAATATCTGTTAGACCTATCTCTAAAATTATCAGAAGCACTTCTATCTCTACGGCTGTTTGAAGGAGTTCTGAATCTTGGTTTTTGAAAATTTCTACCTATCTTTTGTCTATATTGATAATTATGTTCAAAGTGCGGAATTCAGTATATAGGACGTACATCTAGGGAACTAAAAGTAAGAGGTCTCGAACATTTAGGAGGAATAAGAAATAATAATATGAAACACAGTGTCCCAAGACACTGTGTGAAATGTAATAAGTTTTCGTTTCCTGACTTCAAAGTAATAGGGATAGATCTAGTATCCTCCCACTGGCGTGGAGGAGATGTAAAAGAAATTCTATCAAAAAAAGAAACCGAGTGGATATATAAATTTCAAACTTTCAAAAAAGATGGTCTAAATATAGAACTTGATATATCCATTTTTTTGAATTAATCCACTTAATTTGATTAAATAACACACACATTTCTTTTTTAAATTCATTTTATTATATTCTTTTTAAAATACAATAAAAAAAATTTAAATACAACAAAATTTTATAACCTCATATATATGCTATCATTCATATATAGTTTACATAGTTACATAGTTTTTATTTAATTTTATTTATTACATTCCCGCTTTTAACTTTTTTAATACACTCTTTATACATCTCACATATTATCTCTATTCCATCCGCGAGTTAATTGCTTCAACACAAAACAGATGGACATCAGTAACATTGTTACAGCAACGTTCAATTAATCAATTAACGCTGTTACAACTATCATGTTCTATTCATCTCTCTCTGACGTCCTTTTTCCCTATGGGGGTTCTGTTTAACATGACATATCCCTGTGGAAAGAAGAAAATATACTTTTAACACATCAGATGCACCTTCTATCTCTTAATTGGTATCAATTAACATTGCTACTATGTTGCTACATTGTTTCACTTACCCACTTAAGTTTGGATAGATTCCAAACCGTACACACAGATGTCTTCTATCTTGATTTCGCTTGTCTGTTTCTTCTATGGGTTCCCCGCTGTTTTGTGGCTATATTCCTGCGAATAGAAAAAAAGATTTCTATTAATTAATTATTAATTATTAATTAATTATTCAATTAATATATTCGATATGTCACAATTTCAATCTCATAAATTATTTATCTTGTATACTTACCGATCATGAATATTGGCGGCTACGAGTCCAGATGATATGATGGAATGAAAAGCTCCACATCTTTCGCTGTCATTTATCCTGAGGCATCCAAAAGACAACAACTAATAAAGAAAAGAGGAAAAAAGAAAAAAAGACTAAACGTGATGACGTAAACAGAAGACAGCGAGCGGGAGCTTTAAAAACCGCGAAGATACAGACGGGATACATACTGACTTTTGAATTTCTCCTGAGGAAGCCGACATTGAAGTCGGTGAAACGCATTGAGAAACTTTATAATTTCGATTATCGATCTTTGGACTTTATATAAGGACTTGCTGATCACCAATTCTACTATTGTGAAGGACATCCTCACACTGCTTTTACGCATAACTTATTCGTTATGCCCATCCGCTTAAATTCCAAGACAGAAAAGAGTCTGTTTTTTTGACGAGCGATCACTTTCAAGTACACTTGTGAGTGCAATTAATATCACATTTTTAATTTTTTGTTGAGACTTATTACACTATATTTGTTTAATTTTTTTCCCACATATATATGCGCCCCGGTTTTTCTACATACTGGGCCTATTTTAAGGTAAGGGCCTGGAGCTGCAGCTCCATCAGCCCCTAAGTCAATCCGGCCCTGCCACGGGCCCGGTCGTAGTTGCTGCTTGCTCCGTATCACGGCTGACCCGTGAGCCAAACAGGTAGCTGGTTCCTAATAGCAGATGGCAACCACAAAGTCCGAGGCGAGGTACAAAAGGATAATCCAGAAACAAAGTCGGGTCACACGCAATTGATTATAAGACGACCCCCCAAAATCTGAATATTAACTTAGGAAAAAAAGAAAAAGCCTGAATATAAGACGACCCTAAAGGAAAAAAGTTTTACCAGTAAATGTTAATTCATGTAAACTATTTTTTTTAATAAAAGCTATGATTGAGAAAAATATTTTTTTTTTGTTTTTATTTCTTTTATATTTTCTATTGTATTTTCCAACCTGTCCCCCAGTTACGCACATCTGCCCCCAGGCTTGCCACACCAATATGGCACTGTGGCCCATGATATGCCTTTTAACCCTCTATATGCCACTGTGCCCCATGGTATGCCTTTTGACCCCCTATGTGCCACTCTGCCTCCAGAAATGCCTTATACCCCTATATCCCATTCTGGCATTTAGGGGGTTAAAATGCATATTATGGGGCAGAGTGGCATATAGGGAGGTATAAGGCATTCCAGGAGGCAGAGTGGCATTAAGGGAGTTAAAAGGCATTATATAGAGCACTCTGCCTCCAGAAATGCCTTATACCCCTATATGCCACTCTGGCATTTAGGGGGTTAAAAGGCATATTATGGGGCAGAGTAGCATATAGGGAGGTATAAGGCATTTCAGGAGGCAGAGTGCACTATTAAATGCCCCCTTAACGCCACTCTGCCTCCTGAAATGCCTTATACCTCCCTATATGCCACTCTGCCCCATAATATGCCTTTTAACCCCCTAAGTGCCAGAGTGGCATATAGGGGTGTAAGGCATTCCAGAAATGCCCTACACACACACACACACACACACACACACACACACACACACACACACACACACACTTACTTACTTACCGGTGCTTCCAATTTCCTGCTGTATTGCCGGGGCAGCGGGTTGACGTCTCATTCCGCGGCAGCCGGAAGGAGGTGGAGTTGGCAGCGGGGGTTTGTATGCGTCCGTCGCAAATACCTTCCCCGGCTGTCAGTGATCAGGAACTCTGGAACTCTGATCTCTGACAGTCGGGGAAGGTATTTGCGACGGACGCATACAAACCCCCGCTGCCAACTTCACCTCCGGAAGCACCGGTAAGTGTGTGTGTGGGGGGGGGGCGACGACAGGAGGATCCAGGTCCCCTGCAGCGGTGCGGGGGATCTGGATCTTAGTCTCCTAATCAGACCTCTATTTGAGGTCTGATTAGAAGACGACCCCGATTATAAGACGAGGGGTATTTTTCAGAGCATTTGCTCTGAAAAAAACCTCGTCTTATAATCGAGCAAATACGGTAGTTTGAATTTGGCGCCAAAATGACGTCATACTGAGAGTACACAACTCCTACGTTGCCGGCGTCTATCAGCAGTAACAGGGAGTGGAAGCGTCTCCATAGTAACCTGGGAACGCGTCCTCCTCCCTGCTGGTATCTGCTGGCAGTGGAGGGGGTGTGCCTGCACGCAGCCTCTGCTCGTGTCTGTGTCGGCGAGCAGAGGCTGAGAGGAAACCCGATGCCGAGACCTGCCGACGGCTGGAGCCGGGGAGAGGGTGAGTTGATTTATGACACTCCGGCAACAAGGTAAGTAGGGTGAGGGAGGGGGGTGCAGTGAGAAGGGGCAGAGGGGGGGTTAGATAGTGAGAAAGGGGGAGAGGGGATGGATAGTGAGAGGGGGTACATAGTGAAAAGGGGGAACATAGTGAGAGGGGTAGTGTGAATGCGTATGAGAATGAATGAATAAATGTGTGGATGAATTGTGTGAATGCGTATGACAATTAATGAATTCATGTGTGGATGAATTGCTTGAATGATTTGTGAGACTGCATTAATGAATGTGTTAATGATTTGTGTATGCAAAGATGGTACATGAAGGGTGGGCTTTAACAATAAATAAATAAATTAAAATAGGCTGCTCAGGCTTAAATGCCCAGGCCTATTTTTTGTCCCAGTCCGGGCCTGCATGGTACCCTCCTTACTGTCACCCTTGTTTTCTTTTCTTCCTTTTTCTTTGGAAACTTCAAAATCAAATTTAATAAAATTCCCCATTTACTAGACATGTGCAAACTGAACAAAAAATTATTTAGACATACTGTATTTTGTAGTTCGTTTTTGTTGACAACTACTGTATTTGCCCGATTATAGGCTGCACTTTTTTCCTATCAGGGTTTAGCGCAGCGAGGCCTGAGTCATGTGCGTTTTTTTTTTCTTTTTCATCTAGCCCTGCTGTGGGCAAAAAAGCAGGGTTAGGATCTAGGTCCCCTGGAGCGCTGGATCCTCCTCTCTGGGAGCTGGTGGAAGTCTGCGCAACACAGACAACCCCCCTCTGCTGCCCGCAATTCCGCCACGGCTTCTATGAAGGAGTGCGGGCGTTACATGACCCTCCGGTGCTCCACCATAGAAGCCCTAGCAGAAGTTTCGGCCAGCAGCACCGGAGGTTGTCTGAGCGCATCGTGCAGCCGTTAACTGGCTGCCAAAGATAAGGATCCCCCGCAGCACTGCAGGGACCTGTATCCTCCTCTCTGGCAGACGGTGAACGTCTGTGTCTCAATATCTTCTCCACCGCCCACTTTTGCGTCTGCCAGCTCTGCTTTCATGTCTGACATCTTTTTGTTCTTTCTCCTCTCTTCTCGCTTCACTCTTCTCTGTTTGTCCGTATCTCCAGGGACATAACTTCCCTGAGAACCTTATTCAAAATACTGTATCTTCTGGTGAAGTCTTCTCCTTGATCGAGGGATAGCACGTCACCTGAAGCTCCACCATTTAGGAAGAATTTCACACCTAGGTTATCTTTGATGATCCAAAAAATGCAGAGGCTCAGGT
The DNA here is from genome assembly GCF_027358695.1 of Spea bombifrons. Classification (NCBI taxonomy): domain Eukaryota; kingdom Metazoa; phylum Chordata; class Amphibia; order Anura; family Pelobatidae; genus Spea; species Spea bombifrons. The sequence continues at coordinate 7,450,595 of NC_071099.1, forward strand.
ATAGGCAGGTATGAATAGGCACTTAGTATAAGTGATAAAGCACTGTACGAATACGGATACAGATACCTGTATAGGCAACACCGCAGGCATATACTCAGGTCAGGTAACATTGAATGCCAGGTAAAACTGCAGAATAGATAGTCAGCCACAATTAGGTTGGGTACACTCAGCAAGTAGTTAGACAAGCCAAGGTTGGTAATCTTTGCAGGTATTCAGACAAGCCAAGGTCATAACACAGAGCATGTAGTCAGTCAGACATTTCAGATCAGCAAAGTTCAGCAAAGTACAAAATCGCCAGGCAGAAAATGGTCAGACAAAATAAACGTGGTAGTAATAAAAGGGATCAATTCACCAAACAGGTAATACATGACCACACAAGGGTACCTTTGTATAGCATTTCCAAATTCTTAAATCTGGCTCCAGAAACTGCAGGGCATAATAGAATGTTCTGTGTCATGAAGAGGTTAGGAAAAATATAATAACTAGTATTTATATAGCGACTTTCTTTCAGTGGGACTCAAAGCACTTTTAGCACACGTTCTTGGAATGAATCAAATCAGAAGCTGATAGATGTTATTACCCCATTGATGGTACTAATTTTATTGACCTCGGAAGGATGAAGTGCTGAAATGAACTCACCAGATTTGAATCCATGACCCTGAGGTTTGAACAGGCTGGACCGTGAAGGCATTTACCAACGAGAGTGAGAGTGTGTAAGAGAGAGTGTGTGCGTGTGTAGATTAAGTAACCCAGCACACAATTTACACAAGGTTGTTTTGAAGGATTACTGTATTTTAAATCGATATATCAGTGGTACATTATCATTTATCTTTTGAGCATTTTTCTATTGCTTTTCTCGACTGGTATATTGCTGTTTTTCTTTTTTTTATTACACAAAAGTGATACATGGTTTCAGTGCTAGTTTCAGTTATGCTTTAGATGTGGGAATTATCTTTTAATTAGCATATATTGTCTAACCATAAAATATAGACCCTATATTGCGGAAAAACTGTTATCAAACCCATTATAGGAAAAGGGAGGTAGTTTTGGAGAACAAGACACTGTGTCTGATAAGCAGGCCAGTGGATTAACACTGCATGAGTTATATTTTTCATGTGGTTGGAAATAAACAGCATCAAGAGAATGGACTGAAGGGTCCTCATTAAAATAGTTGTAAGGTCTCAAGTAGAAACCAACTCCATTCCCTGCTGTCACAGTATTTGGAATGTCTTCTGCGTGAGGAATATGCAGAAATCCAGTTGTGATCCATGCAACCAAATCCTGTAAATGAAAATATTAAGCAAGTCAGAGTATTTAAGGTTTGTAAACTTTTTTTCTAATTATAATTTCTGATCTGCTTATGACCAAGCGTCATATCTCCTCATGTGCCTTAGGCTAATGACTATTTTTTTTGTTCTGGTATACCAGTCAATAATTCTAAAAACAAACAAACAGTAAATATAGATAAAAATAAATTATTAATAACTAATGGTAATCCTGTTAATTACTGTTTTTAGAATTATTGACTGGTATACCAGAACACAAAAAAATATTGGTGAGTATGTGGTTGATATAAATCCCAATTTCCTTTCTTCTAGTACATGGTTATCTCACACCTGAATGTGGCGGGTTTAGTGTTTGAAGTTGACTATAACATGGACCAGACTTACATGCATTATCCTTAGCACGCATTACCCCACTCCTATTCAAACCACTAAAGATACTTGTCTATAATGCCTTAATGGATGCCAAGTATAGAGACAAGTAAATAAACATATCTCCTCACCTTATCTTCAATGTTTTCATCATTGATGAAATCAGAGAACTTGACTGTCGGAGACCAGGGGTCATTTTGATTGTAAATGCTGCTGCTTTGAGGCTCTTCATCTTTGAGATTGGTGATGACTAGCTTGTACCTAGAAAATAGATTTTAGTTTGAAGAAAACATATCCAAACCAGATTTTTTTTTAACAATGGAACAAACAGGTTACAATATCATAAATAGACAAATATGCAAGATCAGATTATATAAGATGCTTCATGCATTCTTCTGCATATGGTTTGAGAAAAGGGTTGGACTGCTTGTGTAGTCAAGTGAGCTGTTGTCACTAAAAAAGTCCCCCAGTACTAAAAATATATATTATTTGAACTAGGTTGCTTGTGTTTCCTTAAACTAAGTTGCTCATATTGTGTAATATTATAGCAATCCGGTTGCTAAAGCACACCTATCTCAGTGGAGTGCAACTCAAATTAGATATCTCTAACCAGCAGGGCTCTATTAACTGGCCGTTAGTGTCTAACCCACTTAAACTGCAGGGATATAGTAAGACACTCCGTTTCAAAGAACTGCAGGATTATGAAAAAAAGAAACCCTATAACAGGGGTGTCCAAGTTTTTTCTGCAGTGGGCCACTTCATCAGAAATGTATGTGTGCCTGGGCCACGCTCATTTTTCACTGAGAGAACATATGGCCTTTTAGCTTTATAATGCGTATTTGTGAATGGATGTTTCTCAGACTGTACGCAGGTATTACCGTATTTGCTTGAATATAAGACAAGGTTTTTTCCAGAGCAAATGCTCTGAAAAATATCCCTCGTCTTATAATCGGGGTCGTCTTATAATCAGAGCTCAACTAGGTCTGACTATGAGACTAAGATCCAGATCCCCCGCACCCCTGCCTCCAGAAATGCCTTTTAACCCTCTATATGCCACTCTGCCTCCTGAAATGCCTTATACCTCCCTATATGCCACTCTGCCCAATAATATGCCTTTTAACCCCCTAAATGCCAGAGTGGCATATAGGCGTATAAGGCAATTCTGGAGGCAGAGTGGCACATAGGGGGTCAAAAGGCATATCATGGGGCACAGTGGCATATAGGGGGTAAAAGGCATTTCTGGAGCAGAGTGGCAAGCCAGGGGGCAGATGTGCATAATTGGGGGGGCAGGTTGAAAAAGGAAATAAAAACAAAATTTTTCTCAATCATAGCTTTTATTAAAAAAAAATTTCACATAGTTTACATGAATTAACATTTACTGGTAAAACTTTTTTCCTATAGGGTCGTCTTATATTCAGGCTTTTTCTTTTTTTTCATAAATTAATATTTAGATTTTGGGGGGTCGTCTTATAATCAGGGTTGTCTTATAATCGAGCAAATACGGTAAGTGGAGTGCCTCAGGGGTCTGTCCTTGGTCTTCTTCTTTTTAATTTATTAATAAATGATCTCCCAAGCTGCATTGAGAGCCATGTCACAGTTTTTGCTGATGACACAAAATTAGGCAGGGTAATTCAGACTAATCTGGATGTTTCTTTTTGCAGGAAGATTTAGACAGAGTTGGGGACTGGGCGTGCAAGTGGCAGATGAGGTTCAATATAGAGAAATGCAAAGTTATGCATTATGGTAAAAATAATAAAAAGGCAACCTATTCTTTAAATGGAATATCCTTGGGGGAAACTACCGATGAGAAGGATTTAGGAATAACGGTTGACAACAGACTTGACAACATTGCACAATGCCAGCAAGCAGCTGCGAGGGCCAATAAGGTTTTGGCATGCATAAAAAGAGGTATTGATTCAAGAGAAGAGGATATTATCTTGCCTCTGTGCAGGTCATTGGTAAGACCTCACCTTGAATATGCGGTACAATTCTGGGCACCGGTCCTTAAAAAGAACATTATGGAATTAGAAAAAGTGCAAAGGAGGGCTACAAAATTAATAAGGGGATTGGGAGATACTAGTTATGAAGAGAGACTAAAAAAGGTAAAATTACCATATTTGCCCGACTATAGGCGTCTGCTCGGTGTGCTTTAACAATCTCCCTTGCCGGGAATTCCCACGGGGGGAGTCCTGGCAAGGGAGATTGTTAAAGCACATCGTGCAGACGTGCCGGCAGCGGAGGTTGCTTACGCTCGCCGGTGAATGTCTGCGCGGTAAGCTTTAACAATCCTCCTTACCAGTGCAGACTCCCGGAGTCCCGGTATACCGTTCTGCATAGAATAGATGTCCCCCCCCCGGCCCCGTAAGACACCGGGGACTCCGGGAGTCTGCACTGGTAAGTCTAGGGGAGGGGGGGCACATCTCGGGGGAGGCACAGAGTGGCAGCATGTCTCGGTGGGACACACAGAGTGGCACCCGGTCTCAGGGGGGACACACACAGAGTGGCAGCATGTCTCGGTGGGACACACAGAGTGACAGCATGTCTCGGGGGGGGCAGAGTGGCAGCATATCTATTACACTTTTTCTTTAAAAAAGCACCTAACTTTGAGGGTGCGGCCTATACTCGGGTGCAGCCTATACTCGAGTCGATACAGTATATACGCTAGAAAAACGGCGTCTCAGAGGGGATATGATAACATTATATAAATATATGCAGGGCCAATATAACGAGCTCTTCAGTGACCTGTTCATTAACAGAAATGTACAAAGAACAAGAGGTCACCCTCTGAGACTGGAAGAGCGCAGGTTTCATACACAACAAAGGAAGAGATTCTTTACAGTGAGGACAATAAAGGTATGGAATTCACTGCCAAGGGAGGCGGTGTTATCCTTGCCATCAGGGGAAAAAAATCCTTCTTGACTCCAAGAGGCAATCGGATTTCTCCTTGGATCAAGAAGCTCTAAACTATTAATGTTATTCTATTTATAGCCCTGTATGTCATGCCTTTCTAAAAAAAAATATCCAAACCCCTTTTGAAGGCGTCTAGTGTATTTACACTAGAGTCATCACTCTTTAAGAAATAAGGAGAAGATGGGTCAGGGAGGACAAGAAGAGGTGCAGACATAAATGTGTCCTTAAGTATTTCAAAAGTGTCTTGTGCCTGTGGAGACCAGAGGAAAGGAGAATATTTTTTTGGTGAGTGAGGTAAGTGGTTGAATAATATGGGAAAAGTTGCGTATAAATTTTTGATAAAAATTGGCAAATTCAATAAGATCTTTTTAGGGTCCATCTGGATAGATTTGGGTGTCACAATAAAACCTAGGAACTCGATCATAGTTGTTTCAAAGACACATTTTTCAAGCTTAGCATACAGGTTGTTCTTGCGGAGACGAAGCAGTACCTTCTTAACATGGAGCCTATGTTCTGAAAGAGATGATGAAAACAGTAGAATGTCATTGAGGTATACTACCATGAAGATGAACTGAACATGTTTAGGAAATACTGGAAGGTGGCTGGGGCATTACAAAGGTCAAAAGGCATCACTGTATATTTAAAATGTCCATAACTAGTCCGAAAGGCCGTCTTCCATTCGTCTCCCTCCCTGATGCGGACTAAGTTGTATGCTGTCACGTTCTGCCCAGGCTGCGGAGCTGCATATCTGTCTTGCTTTAGTTTCTCTGTTTTGCTTCGATCCATTTCTGGATTTCCTTTTGCTCTGTTCTGATCTTCCATTCCTTGCTTCTGCTTCAGCTCTTTGCTTCAGCTCTGTTTCCTTTATAAGGTGTGCCCCACCTGTATGTTCTGTTTGTCTCAGTCTTCAGTCTAAAGGTATGTCTCAGTGCTATGTGTTTGGTTTACATGTTTGGTTTACATGTTTGGTTTACATGTTTGGTTTACATGTTTGGTTTGTTTCGTACCACTGTCAGCAGGGATTAGCGTTAGGACCCACCGTCATTGGAGTACTTTGGCGTAGTGGTGGGCTAAGCATACTATGGCCATATCATGTGACGGAATCTCCAATTGTTATCAATCAGTCTTAGGCTAGTTTCTGTATTCATGTTTGTGTTTCTTATGTACCTTTGCCCTTCTCCCTTGTATCATCTGAGGATTCCGGTTCCTCTCTCCTCTCCCCATATCCTAGTTAATATGGCCTATCCTTGCTTAAAGGAGAAGCGTCCGAGGATTCCGGCTCCTCACTCCTTCCCCTGTGTTCCTTGCCTTCTTCCCTGTCCTTTGTTGTGCCCTGTATCATGTATATCTTGTCTAGTAATGTTCATTCCTTGTCTGGTTCACTGTAGTGCCCTGTATCATGTATATCTTGTCTAGTAATGTTTATTCCTTGTCTGGTTCACTGTTGTGCCCTGTAACATGTATGTCTTGTCTGGTTATGTTTCGTGCCTGGTCTCCCTGTCCCTTGCTTGTTATGTTTCTGCTATACCCTTTGCTTAGCTTCCATACTCCCAGCCTGCAGCATCCTGCACGTGATTCAAGTGATATGCTTCATGTCTGCTCCAGGATGCCTGCAGGATATATCTTCACTTCATTCTGGACTTCATCCGCTGCCATATCAGGGCGCTGGTGTTTGGCTGCACAACCCTAGGTGCTCAACACCTGGGTGAGTGTGGTCACCCTGCAACCAGGCCCTGTCCAAACTCCACTACTGCACTGTGACTCCTGCATACAAACATCGGGCGCGCTGGGTCCTTTCAGTCATCTGTTTGGACCCAGTCCATGACATATGCCCCTCAGAGATCGAGCTTGGAGAATACGGTAGTGGACTGGGCTCTGTCCAGAAGCACAGGAATTAGTGGTAGTGGGTACAGTTCATAATAGTATTTTATTGAGTTGTCTGTAGTGTATACATGAGAACCATCTTTTTTTTCAAAGAAAAATATGCTTGCTCCATCCGGGGAGGTAGAAGGTCAGATAAACCCTTTTCTTAAATTTTCATCAAGATATTCTTCTAAATGTCTCAATTCAGCCTCTGATAAGGGTATAGGGGATGTAGGTAATAAATCAAAACATCTTGAAAGTCTTTGTACTGAGCTGGCACAACAGGTGTAGTTTTGAGAGCATCCTTGTGCAGTGAGGGCTGTAAGTGTAAGTAGTGCCCAGATTTCCCACAGTATGTACACAGATTCTGGGCATGCTGGGGGCCACATCTTGTGGGATAAGGGGGCCAGGGGTAAGCACAATTTGCATAGGCTCCTCGGAGGTAGTGGATACACAAGAAGAAGAGATAACTGGAGCAGGAGGATAGTAGACGGATGAACTATTCTCAAGGCGCCTTTCCCGTAAGCGCTCTTTCAAAGTGTTGGGTACCCCAGTCCTGGCCAGTTCATCTCTTAGCCCTTCAGATAGGCCTAAACGGAATTCCAGTTAGTCTCGATGGCAAGTCTCCAAAACTCTGTTATGTAATCTTCCACAAGTCGACGTCCCTGGTGGACAGCCCATATCTTGGCCTGGGAGGAAGCAGATTTATGTACATCTTCTTAAAGACTGTCCATATTGGGCTTTTGATCTGTAGTAGGTGATCAGCCCAAGCCTGTGGTTCGCCAGTAAGTCTCACACCACTTACACACAAACACTTTTACATACATATTCATGCTTACATACTCTCATACACAGTCATCCATGCTCGCATGCATACAAACACGCCCTGCTCCTGCTGAAACATTCTGAGTCTCTGGGATGAAACCCAGAGAGTTCACAAATATTGCCCCTGGGCAAGCATCTGTAGGCTACCAAAAATAATCTAAGCACATTCCCCTTCCTCCTTGGCCTCCCCTGATCCATTTCTGCTTCCCCTTAGAAAAAGCTGTTGGACATTAAGGCTATTCAGTGTGTGCCACTTAGATATATAGAAGCATAGTATTTGACAGAAGATAAACCCATCTAGTCTGCCCATATTTCCTGAATTAAGGCTTAGGCATTATTTGGCCCTTCGTCTCTTCTTAAATTCAGAATAGCTTTATGTCACTCCCATGCATTTTTACATTCCCTCACTGAATTATCTTCTACTACTCCTGGTGGGAGGCTTTTAACTACCACCTCAGTACAGAAAAACTTTCTTACGTTAATTAAGAGTCTGAGTCCTAGCTTTATATTATAGCTTTTATTCTAACAGTACTTTTCATTTAAATGTGTGGAATCTTAGGATGTGGAGAGTGTAGGTAGGAAGAGGTTAACTGTTTTCTGCAATTTGGTGATAAGTCTGATGCACTGGGAGGTAGTATTGTTCTTTAGAGGAACATGATATATATATGGTAGAGGACATAGGTCAAATTACACAAACTTAATTAGCTGGTGAGAAACTGGACCATAAGTGTAGAATCGGGGTCAACTTCAGGGCACAGGATGTCTGCTTTAAATAACTGAAACCCCACCCATATCATACATATTAAAAAGAAGTCTGGGGGTCAGCACAACGTTTGATTTCCACAACAAATGTTTCTATGAAATCTATATTTTTTCATCCAAGATATACATACTGATATTTTTCCTGATATTTTTTTAACTTGTAAGCCATTCACCATTTTAGTAGACCTCCTACACATGGGCATTGGGCAGCTGCAGTGGCGTCGCTACAAGGGGGCAAGGGGGAAGTTATTCCTTGCCCCCCCTGTTGCCCCCCTGCCAGATTTGGAACCACCCAAAGGATTTCCCAGAACAGTCCAGCAATGGGAGTTTAAGTCCAGGCCAGCCTCAAGCGCTTTTTTTTTTTTTGATGCGAAGGAAAGAGAGGGGCGCCTAGCAACCGCTCGGAAGGGACCGCAGGGAAGCAGCATGCGCCACGGCAGAGCAGGAAGACGGAAGCCTCGTTCTCCTGCCACAGGACTTAAAGGTGTGTGAACTACAAAGGGGGAGTGGTAGATAGTGAGTAGGGAGGGAGAAGGGGTAGAAAGAGATAAGGGAGGGAGAAGGGGTAGAAAGTGATAAGAGAGGGAGAGGGGGTAGAAAGTGATAAGGGAGGGGGTACATAGTTTAGTAAGATTATTGAAATAAGTAAAGTGTGAATGAGTGAGTATGAAATAATGTGTGAATGAATTGCCTGAATGAGGGAGAGCATGAGTTAATATGTGGATGAATTGTCTGAATGAGGGAGAGCATGAGTTAATATGTGGATGAATTGTCTGAATGAGGGAGAGCATGAGTTAATATGTGGATGAATTGTCTGAATGAGGGAGAGCATGAGTTAATATGTGGATGAGTTGTCTGAATGAGGGAGAGCATGAGTTAATATGTGGATGAGTTGTCTGAATGAGAGAGCATAAGTTAATGTGGATGAGTTGTCTGAATGAGGGAGAGCATGAGTTAATATGTGGATGAGTTGTCTGAATGAGAGACAGCATGCGTTAATATGTGGATGAAGTGTCTGAATGAGGGAGAGCATGAGTTAATATGTGGATGAGTTGTCTGAATGAGGGAGAGCATGAGTTAATATGTGGATAAATTGTCTGAATGAGGGAGAGCATGAATTAATGTGTGGATAAATTGTCTGAATGAGGGAGAGCATGAGTTAATATGTGGATGAATTGTCTGAATGAGGGAGAGCATGAGTTAATATGTGGATAAATTGTCTGAATAGGGAGAGCATGAGTTAATGTGTGGATGAATTGTCTGAATGAGGGAGAGTATGAGTTAATGTGCAGATGAATTGTCTGAATGAGGGAGGGCATGAGTTAATATGTGGATGAATTGTCTGAATGAGGGAGAGCATGAGTTAATATGTGGATGAATTGTCTGAATGAGGGAGAGCATGAGTTTATATGTGGATGAATTGTCTGAATGAGGGAGTGTAAAAAATTATAATACATTTAACATCTCTTCTAACCCCAATTAAGAAAAGGACCATGTGGATGAGTTGTCTGAATGAGGGAGAGCATGAGTTAATATGTGGATGAGTTGTCTGAATGAGGGAGAGCATGAGTTAATATGTGGATAAATTGTCTGAATGAGGGAGAGCATGAGTTAATGTGTGGATGAATTGTCTGAATGAGGGAGAGCATGAGTTAATATGTGGATGAATTGTCTGAATGAGGGAGAGCATGAGTTAATATGTGGATGAATTGTCTGAATGAGGGAGAGCATGAGGTAATATGTGGATGAATTGTCTGAATGAGGGAGAGCATGAATTAATGTGTTTGTGTGTATCATAGATGTATAATTGTGGAGAAAGATGGCACAGGCCAGGCTGTTTGGGGACAAAGTTGACTTCTGCTGGGGACAAAGATGGCAAATCTTATGTGTGTTATCTGGGTGCTGGCCAGGTTCTATGTGGGCAGTGTTGATGCCAGGGCTGACTTTGGGGTGTGCAACCTGTGATCTATGCCTGTAATTTAGGGGGTTTTAAATATACCTTTAATGCCGTGTTTTTATGTGAATTGATCTGTACCTGCAAAGCTGGGTTTGTGTGTTATTCTGTGGATCCATATCTGCTATGCTATGTTTCCATACATTATTTATGTACACCTGCAAAAACAGGGTTTGTATGTCTGTTTCTGTTTATTTGATATATACCTTCAGTGCTGAGATCACAAGTGAATTTCAGTTGATCTATGCAAAGCTGGGTTTGTGTGTTAATGTCTTGATCTATACCTGCTATCGGCAGCAGGGTCTAATATTAATATATATCGGCAACTGTGTCAGGAACAATCCGGCAGGATGATAATGAGGGTAACGGAGCTCAGTATGCAGGAATGCAGGAAGAGGCACTTAGTGGATGTGGATAAGGCCCACACAGAGTCAGGAGACAAGCCGAGGTACAGTACACGAACGGGCAGCGAGGTACAAAAGGGTCAGGCAGAAGCGAAGTCAGAGGGAAGCCAGGTGGGTACACGGAAACCACAAGCTGTTTAACAGATAAGGCTCAGGCAGGAGCGAAGTCAGAGGGAAGCCAGGAAGGTACATGGATAAATCAAATAAGAAACACGCACTCAGGATGTAGCAGGGAAGCACAATAACTGAGCACTGAGCAAAGCTCAGCGCTCGGTTTTAAACTTGCCGGTTGGGGGAAGCTCAGCAGGGTCTAACATTAATGAAACTGCCAGTTCAGCTGTAATTTTGAAATCATGTTTCAATCATAGTGTTTTTGGTTATCAATATAGCAGAGCCTGTCCTGGGGTGTGTGTGTATAGGTGTTGGTGTGGCAGAGCCTGTCCTGATATGTGTGTTCGGGTGTCAGTGTGGCAGAGCCTGTCCTGGTCTGTGTGTGTTTGGATGTGGGTGTGGTAGAGCATGTCCTGGGGTGTGTGTTTGGGTGTCCGTGTGGCAGAGCCTCTCGTGTGTGTGTGTGGGGGGGTGTGGGGATGTCGGTGTGGCAGAGCCTGTCCTGGTGTGTGTGTTTGGGTGTTGGTGTGGCAGAGCCTATCCTGGTGTGAGTCTGTCCTGGTGTGTGTGTTTGGGTGTCAGTGTAGCAGAGCTTGTCCTGGTGTGTGTCTGGGTGTCGGTGTGACAGAGCCTGTGTTTGTGTTTGGTCATCTGTTTCCTGGCACTTAACTTACAATAGGAATTACCGTATTTGCTCGATTGTAAGACAACCCTGATTATAAGACGACCCCCCAAATCTGAATATTAATTTAGGAAAAAAGAAAAAGCCAGAATATAAGAGGACCCTATAGGAAAAAAGTTTTACCAGTAAATGTTAATTCATGTAAACTATTTTTTTTTCATAAAAGCTATGATTGAGAAAAATATTTTGGTTTTATTTCGTTCTATTTTCCAACCTGCCCCCCCAGTTATGAACATCTGCCCCAGAAATGCCTTATACCCCCTATATGCCACTGTGCCCCATGATATGCATTTTGACCTCCTCTGTGCCACTCTGCCTCCAGAAATGCCTTATACCCCTATATGTCACTCTGACATTAAGGGGGTTAAAAGGCATATTATGGGGCAGAGTGGCATATAGGGAGGTTTAAGGCATTTCAGGAGGCAGAGTGGCGTATAGAGAGTTAAAAAGGCATTTCTGGAGGCAGAGTGGCATTAAGGGGGTTAAAAGGCATTTCATAGAACACTCTGCCTCCAGAAATGCCTTATGCCCCCCATTTAACACTCCCTCGCCCCCCCCCCCCCAAACTTACCGGTGCTTCTAACTCCCCTGTCATGCAGCCGGAGCAGCGTGTAGATGTCTACGTGATTCGCGTAGACAACTTACGCTACAGCCGGAAGGAGGTGTGGCTAGCAGCAGGGGTTGTCTGCGTCCATCGCGCAGACCTTCCCCGGCTGTCAGAGATCAGAGTTCCCCGCACCGGTGAAGGTCTGATTATAAGACCACCCTGATTATAAGACGAGGGGTATTTTTCAGAGCATTTGCTCTGAAAAAAACCTCGTCTTATAATCGAGCAAATACGGTATTTAATTTATGCTTATCCAGAGATAAAATGCCCTCCTGAAGTTGTAGTGACTTCAGGGGACAAAACGTTCAAGGCCCTGGAAAAGTTAAGGTATTGTGTTATTTACTCTATAATATTTATTTCACAATATATATATATATATATAGATATATATATATATATATATATAGATAGATAGATAGATATATCTATATATCTATATATATATATATATATATATATATATCTATATATATATATATATGTTTTTTCAGTGGTATGATTAATGGTGGAAATTATTAATGCCCCCCCAGTTTGACTGTGGTATCTTGTGTGCCCCCCTATATATTGTTTCTAGAGTCGCCACTTGGCAGCTGTCCACCTGCTCTGCAAGGAGGATGGCCCAGGGATCAACTATAAAGGGTCCTGGAAACAATCTACTACTATATAATACATAATACACTTACTTGGCCCAGTTCATAGAATTATGAATTGCACTCGTCTCTGGTAGGTAGTCACCAGCAAAGCTGACCGTCTGCAGCCTATAGGAACGCTCATGGCCCCATTTGTTCTTCTGGTTGCTTGCAAACTGGACATATCTTGGCATACTAGAATTCAATTCAAATGCTGATTGGGTCTCTGTTTTTAAGACTTTCTTGATTAACTTTGTTCGTTGTATTTCCCATTGTGAATTCCAGGGAACTTTCAAGGCCTCAAATTCCATATCATGAGCCACTACTGAATTATTAGTACCTGCAGACACAAAAGGGAAATTAATTAAAATTACTCACTGTGCTTGAAAGTCATTGCGTCAACTAATCAAATGAACGTGAAAATATTAGTAACGTATTTTGTAACAGTGTTTGGCCATCAAGCCAGCAAGAAAAATGGGTCAATTTGTCAATTTCCTAAGAAGTCAAGTTGTCAGACCTGACTAAGATTGTATCCCCTTGCAAAATTACTAAAATGTGAATTGTTTGTAAGTAAAAAAAAAAAACAACAAATTAAATCTATAGGACCACCTATCAACCAAGTGAGAAGGGGGGCTGGTCAGAGGACAATTACCTCCCTTCCCCAACTCAGGCACAGTGGAACAGAGTACTAAAAGAAGGCTTATAAAGTATAGTTAGCAACTATACCACCTTAATTCCCATCTTGTATCAATTGATTGATACAAGAGAACAAGAGAAATTGATACAAGAGAAACCACCAAGGGGCTCTCTAATCATATCTTTGATTTCTGCATGGATCTACCCCAATTATTGCCCCTCATTGTACTTTGCAATTAAACCTATCCCCTATCATTTCTCAAATATAAATATACAAATATTAGTTTATATTTATGTGTATATAGGTTGTAGGAGGGTACCTGCCACTGCCAGGACACTTCTAGGGCTGCAAGAAACGTAGGAAATCTAAGACCTCAATAGTTTTTCAGACTTTTACTGAAACAAAATAAAACAATTCCTATAACCCTACTCCTATTAAGCAAGTAGGCTTAGTAAACCACAATCTTCAACTGGTCTGGTCAGCTAAGCTGGTTCCCACTACAATACAAAAACAGCACAAATTTAACAATTTATCAACCAAAGTTGTCTCTCTTAAGAGCCCACAATAATACACTGGAACTAGACTTGTGCATTCATATTTCAATGTTCCGTACAGAAACGTTACATTTTTGTTGTTCTAACGAATAAACGGACATGGCTGCTTATAAACTAATACAAAGACGCACAACATGAAGAATCTTCGTTTCTTCGTGTTCTTCTTCGCTTTCGTGTCGCGTCCGCCAAGAGGAGTGAACTGATCTTCGCTTGTCCAATCAGCTCACTCTTGTGACATCAAGCTGAGGACTCTTCCAATGTCTGTGGTGCATTTAAAAAAAAAACCAGAAAACAGCCTATACATAAGAGCAGAGCTTGCAGAGGATCCATTCAATTTTGTTGTGACTGCTTCAGCAACACTGCTGTGCTGCATCAGGGCATTACAGAGAAAGTTCTGTGTGAGACTAATGGCCATTTCTCACAGTGTACGTTACTGAAGCAGGATTTTTCTTTTTCAGTGCTTCTGTCAACTGTTTAGTGCTGTTGAGCTGACAGTTTACCACACACAGTGCCTCACTGGCACCGCAGTGCCCTTGCCCTGGGCTGGCAGTGCCTACAAAATTTTGTAATACTAATTTTAATTCAGGACAGTCAGTCAATAAATAAGTTAGTTAAGCTGAACTGTTGGTATTATTAATTAAATAATATAATTTAATAGTAATACCGTATTTGCTTGAGATGACCCTGATTATTAAACGACCCCCCCAAAATTTGAATATTAATTTAGGAAAAAAGAAAAAGCCTATAAGAAAAGTTTTACTAGTAAATATGAATTCACATGTAAACAATTTTTTCATATTTAATAAAGACTAGACTTGGGCGCCGGCCAACTCTTCGTGTTCATCTTCCTATGCGTCTTCGTGGGCAAAAAAATCTTCGTATTCCATGAATATTCGCCTGTTCCTGTGTTCGGTTCGGGCAAATATTCGTGTACATTCTCCATGTTCCTTTTTTTCTTTGTTTTTTGTAGAAGGGGTTAACATGGGGTTAATGCGGTACACACTACGCAGCAGCTTTGGCACTAGGATTTTAAAAGGTCTGTACGAGCAACTCTATTGGTCGCCGGCAGGGGCCTCCTCTGTCATCAATGTCATCAATGAAGTGTCATTGGTTGATGGCAGACAAGCCCCCTGCTGGTGAACAATAGAGTCGCTCGTACAGACTTTTGGTATTATTAATTAAATAATATAATTTAATAGTAATACCGTATTTGCATGAGATGACCCTGATTATTAAACGATGCTATGAAAATCCTGGTGCTATGAAAATAATCGTTAGTTGCAGCCCTACATCAGACATTTCACCAGTGCTGCGATGAAGCATCACCTCAGCACTCAACTGAATGCTGTGTTATTGGGGAAGGAGGCTGAAACATGTAGCCTAGGTGGCAGCCGTGGTACAACTACAACAACTAGTACCATCTCCAGAGACAGTGGGAAAACCCCAACAGCTGTTTTAGAGACAATAGCAGCTACAGCTAGCACTGGCAATCAAAGACCAAGGCAGGTTGGAGCACTGTTCAGTCCACCCTGGAAGAATTTGGGGCATTACACTCCAGGAGGTCAATATCCAAAGAGAAGCCAATAAAATAACCAGACTTTTGTGCAGTTCATTGCTGTTGGAGGTGTCTTTTACCATGATTGAAGGGGAGCCTTTCAAACAATAGCGGCTGTGGCTGCACAATACACAGTTCTCTCACGTTCTACTTTCAGTAGGAATATTGTGCCCTCACTGTATCGGTCCTGTGTTTCAGCAATGAAAGAGGAGCTTTCCAAGGCTGCTGTTCAGTGTGTACATTTCACAACAGATTGGTGGAGTGCACCTAGCTGTTACTTGACGGCACACTGGCTACCGATCATTCCTTCTCCATGAAGAAGTGATGGATGAAAAGATGTGTTCCTTGAAAACCGTGAGGCTGATCAAAGTAGCACTCTACTTCCTGAGGTAGCAGCCATACCCAGGAAGCTGAAGGATCTACTAAAAGTACGCCTTTGCAAACAAATGGAAGAAAGCCCCCGAAATGAGGAGTATAGTCAGACCCACTTAATTTGGTTTGAGCAGGGCCCTCCTCACCTGTTGTCTCTGTTAGTCAACTTGTTATGTTACATACTACTTGTTATGTCCTGTCTACGGAATTTGATGGTGCTATATAAAACAATAAATAATAATAATAATAATAATTCAATCTGGCCAAGTTGGGGTACCCAACTCATAGCTTGGAAAGTTAATTTTGCCATATGGTAAAGGTAGTTTTCCCCCCTGGCTGCGCCTGTTTGGGCTGTGGTAATGCCTGCTACCTCCGCCAGGTAGCCAGCTTATGCTAGGGCCTAGTGTTTCAGCTCTGGAAGTCCGCTCCTAAACGTCAAGGACGGAAAGTGTTTGGACGCTTTGCCCTGGGGTGAAACAGGTGAGCGGGCCGTCAATTGCCCACTCAATCATCTTTTTCGTTTTCAATGCTGCCTCTGCTGGTGGTGGTGCCAGTGTCTTTTGCCTGCTAGTTCCCTTTCTGGTTAAAATGCCATGCCCAAAATGGTAAAGGTAGTTTCTCCCTCTGGCTGCATCTGCTTGCAGTATGGCAACTCCTGCTGCCTCCGCCAGAGTAGCCATTTTACGCTAGGGCGTAGTGTTTCAGCTCTGGAAGTCCACTCCCAAACGTCAAGGACTGACAGTGTTTGGACGCTTTGCCCTAGGGGTGAAACAGGTAAGCAGGTCGTCAATTGCCCACTCATTCGCCTTTTCTGTTTTCAATGCTGCTTCTGCTGGTGGTTGTGCCAATGTCTTTTGCGTGCCAGTTCCCTTTCTGATTAAATGTCATGCCCAAAATATCCCTAATGGTAAAGGTAGTTTCTCCCCCTGTCTGCGTCTGTTTGCGGTTTGGCAACGCCTGCTAATTCCGCGGAAAGCAGCCATTTTACGCTAGGGCCTAGTGTTTCAGCCCTGCTCCCAAACGTCAAGGACTGAAAGTGTTTGGATGCTTTGCCCTGGGGATGAGTGGGTCTCCAATTGTCCACACACACATTCGCCTTTACCATTTTTCAATCATATACTTTTTCTTTGTAAATGTTGCTTTTTCCTTCTGGTTTACAACCACTCATAACACACACATACACAGACAAGTGTACAAGTATAAGTCTAACCTTATTTTTTATTTTTGACCCACTTTCTGCCATACCTGTCAACAGTCCTGAATTTCCTGTTTTTTTTTTAGTCCTGGCCCGGGGTGTAGGTAAGTATGCCATTGTAGGTAAGTTGCAAATGCTAGCCAAGTATGTCTATTACTTGTTCATTTTTTTTATTTCATATGATGATGATAATCCCTGTTCCTGCCAGACCAAGTTTCTCAGAGCAGTTGGTTCAGTTCCATGGGTCTATACATCCCCATACTGCAGGGCTGTATTATATCTGGGCTTGCCAGCAATATGTAAAAGTTAATGCCCCCATACCCCCATACCCATTGCTCCCCTTTAGTATCATGTCAGCCATGGCACCCAGATTGGAAGCAGGACCTGCAAAACACCCAGATTGGAAGCATAAGACTTGCCATCCTAGCCTCAAACAGCCTCCCCGTGCCATACCCCTCCACTTACACACCCATGCTATCATACACATATTCATTCATTCACAAACATTAATTCACTCATTCATATACTCATTTACAGATATTCATTCGTTCCCTCATTCACAGATACTCATTTTCTCAATCACTCATACTGGTTTATAACCCTCCCCCAATCCCTTACCTAAACTGCAGAGCTCTCAGCGCCGCTCGCAGACTTCCACAGGGTACCACCCAGGGGAAGCAGGAACGAAGCGAAGTAATGTGACGTGATGTAAATTCACGTGACTCTGCTGGGTTCCTGCTTCCCTTGGGCGGACTCAAGAGACGCTGCTTGCACACATACTGTGTGAGCAACGCACGGGTAAACAGCAGGGCCCCTGCGGTAGTTAATCCAGCCCTGCATCCGGGGACATGTAGGGGACATAATTTCAATCCGGGGATGTCTGATCACCCTATTATAGCAGCCCATCCCAAGCATCAGACAGAACCAATGTTGAGGTGAAAACAAAGAACACTTTATTGTGAAAACACACAGCCTTATATACAAACTCTATCAGAAAAGGAGATAATCCCATCACGATAAACAATACCATGTCCAGACAGCCCAGCGCCACAATCAGCCCACCAATCACAGCAATGCCCGTATAACGCTAAATCGTTGTTTTCAGGCGCCCTCTCCAAACTCGTCTGAGCCTCACCACATGTTGTGTATTTGTGCAAAAGAGCACTCTGGTGGGGCCAGGGGCATTTGAGATAATTAGGGTTAAACAGTCCAGCGGGCATTCCTGCCAATCCTAGCCAGCAAACAGTTCCAGAGAATTATGGCTAAGACCTGGTCTGGTACAGGGTAAGGGGAATAAAGATTCAATGGGTCGGGGTGACACAAGGGTGGGATTATACTCCTGGGGCACAACCAAAACAAATAAACTCCACCTGAAGAAGAGATTAAAAGTAGACTCGTACATTCATATTTGGGCGAACATGAAAACAAACACGAAGACGAAGACGTACAAAACAAAGAATCTTTGTCTTCATCTACTAATCTCCCTCATCCCTTCCCCATCTAGCCGACCTCATCAACGCAGCATTGCAGGGGTTGACGGAAGCGGAAATCCGTAGGTTCGCCATCAGGGGTTAACGGGGCCGTGCGAACTACTCTATTGGTCGCCTGCAGGGTTGATGCCAGAGGAGGACCCTGCAGGAGACCAATAGGCTCACTCGCTTGGCCTTTTTAACTCCTGACGGCGAACCTACGGATTTCTGCTCCCGTTAACCCCTGCGATGCTGCGTAGATCAAGGGAGCGGAAATCCATAGGTTCGCCGTCAGGGGTTAACTTGGTGCAACTTAGCCAGCAAAGACCACTGGTCTCCCTGCTCCAACAGTTAAAAGTCCGTACGAACGACCAATAAATTCGCTTGTACAGACCTTTCACTGTTGCAGCAGGGAGACCAGTGGTCTCTACTGGCCAAGTTGCTGGACCAGGATTTTAAAAGTCTGTACGAGCGACTCTATTGGTCGTCAGTAGGAGTCTCGTCTGCCATCAACCAATGAAGTACAGGTGTACTTCATTGGTTGATGGCAGAGGAGGCCCTTGCAGGCGAACAATAGAGTTGCTCGTACGGACATTCAAAATGCTGCGTAGTCTGTGCCGCGTTAACCCCATGTTACCCATTCTAGAAAAAAACAAAGAAAAAAACAAACACAAAGAATGTACACGAATATTTGCCCGAACTGAACACAGGAAAGGGGGGAATATTCGCGGAATACGTCTATTTTTTTTTTTCCCCCCACGGAGACTAACACGAAGAGCTGGCCGGCGCCCAAGTCTAGTTAAACCCCATCCTCCAAGGCCAAGTTGCTCAGAGCGGTTGTGTCAGACTGAGACTCAGAGACAATCACTCTGAACAACAGAGTGGCTTAGACCTCCCTTCTTCCCATAAAATAAATAAATAATAATAACAAAAAAACTAGAAACAAAACAAATGAGCACTCATTAGTAACATAACTCTGTGTAGGTATAAAGGGACCCTTCACTGCCAGCCATCTGACGGATGGTGATCTCTCACAGGACAATTACAGCTCTCACAACTGGAGGTTGGTATTAATTTGGGAATCAGCCCATTGAGACCATTGGGTTTGAATTGTCAAGCAATTGTCTCACCTGGTCTGAAGGGACATCCTGCTGTAAATCATTCTGACGTTGGATATTTGTATCATCACCATACCATACAACAAACCAAATAGTGTCAGTACTCTGGGGTCTTGGAGACCCGTGGGTTAAGTTGTTCAGCATGTCGTCTTGTAATACGACCGTCTTCTGTGGAGATTTAATACGTTTTGGTACCCAGTACTTTTGTAATTATTTCAGGTGTTCATCTGAGTTTTCCTAGATAGAGAAAAATCCACAGTCTCTCAATTTGATTTCTGGCAACTACTCCGCTGTTCAAGCAGGTTTTTCACTTGTTCTTCAGTTTTGTCCGAAGTAGCCTTCCCAACAGTAAGTATGCAGGTGTCTGGCCTGTAGCAGGGTGAGGTGTATTTCTATAATGTAGAAGAAATTTAAGTAGTTCCTGTGAGGAGTTTTTACCCACAGCTTGTGTGCTTCTGAAAAATCCTTTCAATGTCTGAACAAAATGTTCAGCCAGTCCATTGGTTGCAGGGCGGTAAGGACCAGTACGGTAATGCCGTAAGAAAAGCTTTAAACTTTGTAGTTGCGGTCCATTGTCAGAAACTAGGACCCTAGGAAGGCCAAAGGTAGCAAAAACTTCTGGCCATTTGGAGTGGAGTCCACAATAATGAGGAACATTTGTCCCTCAATAGGCCCTGCAAAATCAATATGAATATGTTCCCGTTGCTTTAGGGGCCATGCCCACAGGTGTACAGTTCCTCTTGGCATTTCATGTTGACCCTGAGCGCAGCCGAAATATGTGGAGACATATTGAACAATATTTGCATCTTCAGTGGGCCACCACACATGTCATCTTGCTTTTTGTTTCATGTGAACTATACCTGGATGGCCATCATGTAGTAGATGAAGAGTTTGTTTTGTAAACTTAATGGAATAATCACGTGATTTCCCCAAAAGAGGCAGCCCCCTTTTACAGACAAGATCTTTTGACTGATAAGACCGTAAATGTCCTACAGATGTATAGAGCATCTCCTGGACCGCTGTGTTCTGCTAATTGTATTGCCACAAAGAAGCCTAAAGCTGTTGCAGACTGTTTTTTGCAACCAGGCACTTCTATACAGGCCTGCCCCATGCAGGGTTCTGAGCCCAAACCTGTCCCTGCACAGAGACTCCTACCAGACTGCAGCGGCGTATCTAGGTTATGGCAACTATGGCTCGTGCCATAGGCGCCATTTGAAAGGGGGCGCCAGTGAGCAGCTTTTAAACGCCGTTTTTTTGTTTGTTTTTTTCTTTTTTGATGCGGAGGAGAGAGAGGGGCGCCTAGCAACCGCTCGGCGCCCCTCATTCTCCTCCACGAGCCCTCTACTCTCGTCCCGGTGCCGGCATTTCATGCAGAGCGCCTCAATATGACGGCATATTGCGGCGCTCAGCAGTGAAGCAGCAGGCACCTCCTGATGCGGAGGAGAGAGAGGGGCGTCTAGCGTTTAAAAGCCGCTCGCTGGTCCCCGCTGCTTCAGTGCTGAGCGCCGAAATATGAC
Organism: Spea bombifrons; assembly: GCF_027358695.1. Taxonomy (NCBI): domain Eukaryota; kingdom Metazoa; phylum Chordata; class Amphibia; order Anura; family Pelobatidae; genus Spea; species Spea bombifrons. Next base: position 7,471,414 of record NC_071099.1, read on the forward strand.
GTCATATTAAGGCGCTCAGCAGTGAAGCAGCGGGCATCACAGCAGTGCAAGAAGGCAGAAGCCTCGTGCTCTGGTCGCTGGACCCCAAGGTGAGAACTACAAAGGGGGAGAGGGGTTAGGGGGTGATAAGGGAGGGAGAGGGGTTAGGGAGTGATAAGGGAGGGAGAGGGGTTAGGGAGTGATAAGGGAGGGAGAGGGGTTAGGGAGTGATAAGGGAGGGAGAGGGGTTAGGGAGGGAGAGGGGTTAGGGAGTGATAAGGGAAGGAGAGGGGTTAGGGAGTGATAAGGGAGGGAGAGGGGTTAGGGAGTGATAAGGGAGGGAGAGGGGTTAGGGAGTGATAAGGGAGGGAGAGGGGTTAGGGAGTGATAAGGGAGGGAGAGGGGTTAGGGAGTGATAAGGGAGGGAGAGGGGTTAGAGAGTGATAAGGGAGGGAGAGGGGTTAGAGAGTGATAAGGGAGGGAGAGGGGTTAGAGAGTGATAAGGGAGGGAGAGGGGTTAGAGAGTGATAAGGGAGGGAGAGGGGTTAGAGAGTGATAAGGGAAGGAGAGGGGTTAGAGAGTGATAAGGGAAGGAGAGGGGTTAGAGAGTGATAAGGGAAGGAGAGTGGTTAGAGAGTGATAAGGGAGGGAGAGTGGTTAGAGAGTGATAAGGGGGGAGAGGGGTAAGGGAGTGATAAGGGAGGGAGAGGGGTTAGAAAGTGATATAAGTAAAGAGTGGATTAATGTGTGCATGAGTGAATGAGGGAGAGCATGAGTTAATATGTGAATGTATTGTCTGAATGAGGGAGAGCATGAGATAATGTGTGGATGAATTGTCTGAATGAGGGAGAGCATGAGTTAATGTGTGGATGAATTGTCTGAATGAGGGAGAGCATGAGTTAATGTGTGGATGAATTGTCTGAATGAGGGAGAGCATGACTTAATGTGTGGATGAATTGTCTGAATGAGGGAGAGCATGAGTTAATGTGTGGATGAGTTGTCTGAATGAAAGTGTGAATTAGTGAGTGACTGTAAAAGTGTTTGTGTGTATCATAGATGTATAATTGTGGAAGGGCAAAGATGGCACTAGCAGGAGGTTTGAGCCTTGGGGACCAAGATGGCACAGGCAGGGTGTATATGGGACAAAGATGGCACAGGCCGAACTGTTTGGGGAAAAAGTTGATTTGTGCTGGGCTATTTGGGGACAAAGATGGCAAATCTTAGGTGTGTGTAATTTGGGTGCTGGTCAGGTTCTATGCGGGCAGTGTGGACGCCAGGGCTGGCTTTGGGGTGTGCCACCTGTGATCTATGCCTGTAATTTAGGGGGTTTTAAATATACCTTTTTTTTGTTTTAAATCATATTTATTGTTTTTTCACAGCTCATACAACATATAACAAAACAAAGATAACATAAGTATACATACAAATTCATGGCGCCTTAGCCAAATTAAATCATTCATCAGCTCATATCATTAGACCTCTATATGGTCATATCATAGTAGGCACCAAAAAACATAAACATACGAAGATTAAAAAAAAAAACTAAAAAAAAAAAACTAAACATAAACTTGGAGTCAGGAGTAGAATTTTTTACTCAGTTACAAATTCATAAATTTCGTTAGTGTTTTAATCCATTCTTTGCAGATTTCTGACTTTCTTTTATATGACAAACTGACCCAGTTTAAACCTCTTTCCATTTGCAATTGGAACATTATCTGTTTTACCAAGAGTATTTTAAGTATAGACCAGCCCCGGAGCATGAAATAGGTGTAGGGGCACCATGACCGGGGAAGGAACGAGGAGCACCCCATGACCTAACAAGGGGTTAAATATTGGTTGGATACATACATCCTCTGTGACTACTTGGCCCCTGTGTGAACTTTTACCCCCACACTCTGAATGTTCAGGAACAGGAAGAAGGGGAGGGCACTGGGTGTCATCAACTAAATAAATTTGGGGACCTGCTCACAGATGAGCTTGTAGGTTTTTAAGTAGGCGAAATTCCCACCCTCCCTTCCCTCTTTTTATTGTTATCGTCTTGTGTGGCGGTTGGTGTTTATATTTTGGTCATTGTTAATATGTGGTTGGCTGGTTCGGTGCTTGAGACAACTATCTAAGGTATGGTTGTACTCGTGGTGCACATGCCTCAGGGCGGAAGTGCAGAACACTCCCTGGGCGCCTTGCTCAGGTGATACGTTGGGTGACGGGTGGTTGCTGGGCTTTGGACGCCGGCAGCCTCTACAGGTGACGTGGTTTGTTACGCCCTTACCAGCCCTATAGATGTACGGTGTTATATGGTTGGCTTGTAGCCAAAAAATTTGTGGTTTATAACGTTTAAGAAATATGATAATGAGTGTCACGGTTGGGGGATAATACTGGGATTTTGACCGTGGCCAAATTTATCCAAAATCGAACAATAAAGCAATTTTATTTACATGCATTGTCTATGTGTCTTATTTTGGGGAATGGGGCCGAAGTTGACGATACTAAGGTCATGGTTTAGTTTCTTTCCAAGCTCTAGCAATTAGTATCTTGGTTGCCGCTAGTATATGTATTATTATTTTTCTTTCGGTAGATAAATTCTTTGGGAGAATATGAAGAAGAGCAATCTTCATATTTTTCTCAATTTGGATATTATCCAGTTTTCTTAATAACTCATAGGTATACTCCCAAAGAGATCTAATTTCTTTGCATCCCCACCAGATATGTTTATAGTCCCCCTTATCTACATGACATCTCCAGCACACATCCGATGTGTTAGCATACATATTTTTTAACTTCGTTGGGGTCAGATACCATCGATGTATTACCTTAAAATAGTTTTCTCTAATCGTTATAGAGTGTAAGGTGTTATATATGATGTTTATTGCTGTGTACCAATCTTCTTCTGTGATCTGATCTTTAGCCCATTTTACTAAAAACTTTTCTGGTGTAATCTCGTCTATTTTTTTAATCAATGCATATAGTTTAGTCATAACATTCTTTATAATTATCTTATTAAATATTTTTTCAAGTTTTTCAAAAATCCCTTTATCTGTCTTATATCGTGCATATTTTAAATAGGATTGAATTCTTAAGTATGTAAATATATATAAAGTTAGGCAATTTGTATTCTAAAGTTAACTGGTTGAATGTTTTTATTTTGTCCTCATATATAATATCTTTAATTTCTATTATCCCTGAGTTTTTCCAGTTCTTTAGATTTATATCTGGAACATTCATTTCTATTAAATATAAATATGCATTGTCTAAGATCTTATTACAGAGATTAATTTTCTTTTTAAACTTTCTCCATTCTCCTGTGTTATCTTTAATTATATGACTTTTTATTTCACTGACTTTACGGTCTACATTAAGATCAGATTGCCACATATGTGGTGATAAGTGTTCAATGTCTGTCATATATTTCTCCAGTTTATCCCAAGGTTGATCTAGGTTTGAGTGGAGTTGTAAGTTATACGTATGTAATAAAAGGCTAGCTTCATATATAGTTTCTATCCTAGGATAGTTTAAGCCTCCCCTATCCATTTTTTTTGTCAAGTATTTAATTCCCAACCTCATCTGTTTCCCTTTGTTAATAAATTTATTTATACTACATTGTAGCATATTCAGCCAAGGTTTCGGAATTTTTAGAGGCATATGGCAAAACAAATAAGTCCATTTAGGAAGTATATATGCATTGACTACATTTATTCTACCTATCCATGATAATTGTATATTCTTCCATTTACTCAATGTATAATTAGATGTGGATAGGAGGGTTATAAAATTTCTTTCTGCCATATCTTCTAATTTTGATGTAATTTTTATTCCTAAATAGTTTAGCTCAGATTTCCATCTGAAATTATATTCCTGCTGTATTATTATTTTAGTTTGGGTTGTAATATTTGATGATGTAATTTCGGATTTTCCTATATTCAGTTTATAATTCGAAACATTTGAATATTGTTTTATTGTTGACATAAGGGTCTCTATTGATTTTTCAGGGTCCTCTACCGTTATAAGAACATCATCGGTGTACATGCTCACTTTAAATTCTTCTTCTAGAAACTGAAAACCTTTGATATTCTCGTTATTTCTTATATCAATAGCTAGGACCTCCATAGATATTATATATAGTAGAGGTGATAAAGGGCAGCCTTGCCGTGTACCATTTTTCAATTTAAACCAATTAACCTTAATATTTTGTCCAATTGTTCTTGCTGACGGCTTAGAATACAATGCCTGAATCGCTAACAAAAATTGACCATTAATCCCAAAAGCCTTAATTGATTGAAACATAAAATCCCAGCTTACTCGATCGAAGGCTTTTTCTGCATCAAGTGCCATTAAACATAATGTTTTTTTTTCTAATTGTGCACAATCCAAAACATCAATAGCTCGTCTAATGTTGTGTATGTGTATCTTTGAGGGACAAAGCCTATTTGATCAAGATGTATTATGGTTGTTATCACTAATTTCAATCTTTCGGCCAAAATTGTTGCGTATATCTTCATATCTACATTGATAAGCGAGATAGGTCTATAATTTCTAACATCCTCTGCATTTTTATTAGCTTTAAGTATTGGGAGTATATTTGCTCTCAGCAATTCTTCCGGGGCTTCCCCTTGTTTACTAATTTCGTTGAACATAGCTGTTAATATTTTGTAAATATTCTCGTTTAAACATTTATAAAACTCCCCACTGAAGCCATCTGGACCTGGGCTTTTATGATTTTTAAGATTTTTTTATAGCTGTCTTCACTTCTATTTTTTCAATAGGTCTATTTAATACAGTTAACTGATTTTTACCGATCTTTGGGATAGGTAGTCCCTCTATATATTTTTTTACTTCCTCTATATTTGTACTGGGGTTTAAATTATATAGTGCTCTGTAATACTGATTAAATATTTTGCCAATACCCTCTGGTGACATGTAACACTTATTATCTTCAATTATCTTATATATACGCTCATTTGCTTGTTTATTTTTTAATCTATTTGTTAAAATCTTATCCACTCTATTGCTTTTATAATACCAACTCTGCTTTAATCTCTCTAAATTTTTTTGTAATTTTTTCTGTTTCTAGTTCATTTATTTTTTTCTTTATTTGTAATATTCTACTAGATCTGAATTTGGTTGGCGATCTTTTATTTATCGTATCCAGTTCATGTAAATTTAAATATAGAGTGGGTAAATATATTAAAAAAAATTAATTGTCATGTGTATTAAATGTATAAAGTGCATAATAATATAATGCAGTAAAGTGAGTGACACCATAATAGTATATATGAACTATAGTCTAATTATACGTTCATATGTGACAATCAAATATATTATAAATATTATAAAAAATAAGTGAGTAAATGTTTAGTAATATGAAGGCATAGTGAGCCTAAAATGTGTAAATTAGTGTGCAGTTATGCATAGTATTATAAAAGAGAAAAAAAAAGGAAATAAATAAATAAATAAATAAATAAATAACTAAAAACCGATATGATGTAAATGTGTTATGTATAGTGTGGTTACATTAGAATTATAAATTCATGTGTAGTGATTAAATATGACATGAAAAATAACTAAATGTCGTAAAGAAAAAAAAAAAAAGAAACTGATCAGAAAGAACAGTTATTCCGCATTAGTTATCTTGTAGCATTGCTATTTTTGATTTTCCACTCTTGGGCCTTTTTAGGTGAGTCCATTACAAATATTTGTCCATCACATATTATTTTAAGCTTAGTGGGGAATCCCCATGTATATCGTACGTTATTTTCTCTTAAGGTCTTAGTAATATCTTTATATTGAGCTCTTTGATGACGAGTTCTTCGCGATAAATCTTGAAAAAAAATCAAATTTTTAAATCTATCATCTTCTGAGTTATATTTTCTTGAGGCTAGATAGATCATTTGTCTCATTTCGAGAGTTGTAAAATTTACGATCAGATCTCTAGGCACTTCGGGGGTAATAGATTTAGGTTTAGGTATTCTGTATGCTTTTTCTATCGTAGGCTCCTTTAGTGAATCTTTCAAACCCATGTCTCGATATAATAATAAACATGTTGATGTAAGATCCTTTGTAATAATTTTTTCTGATTATCCTGCTTCCTCCAATTCATCTTTCAATAATAATAATTTATCTTCTATTATCTGTAAATTATCTTTAATTTGGTCTTGCTCAAACTTCAATTCTTCATTTTTATTTTCTGCCACTTTAAGGCGTTCTGCAATGTTTGCTATATCACTTTTTATATCGGAGAAATAATTTTTTAACTCTTGCTTTATTTGTTGCAATTGGTGCTCCGCACAAGTTTGTATGCAGGATTGTAGATATTCTTGGGTGAGTAATTATATTTGGTATACCCTCTTTAATAGATATTTCTTCTAAAGCATCTCCAGCTGAAAGGATAGAGCTTTGTTCTAACTTCTCTAATGTTTGATCACGTTTTCTTTTTTTGTGGAACCGGAGAGAAAAGTGTAACCGTTTTTTTTTCTCTTATTTTCTTGGTCATTCTTTTTTTCCTTCTTTCTTTCTTCAGCTGCTTTTCTTCGTGACATTTTCACTCTCCTTTTTTTTTCTCTCCTTTTTTTTTATGTTATGCCTTTTTATGTTCTGTGTCAAATAGTCCTCGGAATGAAGATAAAGTAAATGAAGTAAATATTATATAATACGTAGGCGGTGTTTGCAAAATTATAATAATTTTAGGATCTGATAGCAGTAACCACTGATTATCACTGCAGAGCTCGTATATATTTGGCCTCAAAATATAATAGACCTCTTGTGACTGTCCCAGATTAAATGCAAGTTCTCTTCATTAAGGCACTATAGGCCTCTTTTTATTTCTTTAAATTAAAGCCTTGGAGTATTTGGGGGTTCCCCTCTCTTTTCCTTTTTTTTCTTTTTCTCCCCTTTTTTCTTTCCTTTTTTTTTTTTCTTTCTCTCTTCCCTTTCTTTTCCCTTTCTTTTTTTTAAATGATCGGATTTCAGCTTAGCGGTTTTATATCATACATTTCCTCTTGTTTTGAGGTAAATCGAATATTGCTCAACAGTTTTCGGTAAATGTGCTCACCACCGCACTCAGCAGCCAGGCCGCTTCAAATATCGCAATCAAATATGAACGGGCATCGTAGCTTCAGGGACCTCCACTTCTCTCCTCTTCAGCCTCCTTCAGAAGCACTGCCCGTCTTTTGATATATCGGCGATTCAGCGGCTCAATGCAGCTTGGTATTCCTGGGTACTTCCCGTATCTTTGGCGGCTGTATCGTCAGGCTGCTACTGCCTGCATCGTTTGCCCGCGAACTCCTGGCGCTCCTCCCACCTAGCGTCTCACGTCATGACGGTGTTTGTTCCTTTTTGCCTTAAATATACCTTTTAATGCTGTGTTTTTATGTGAATTCTAATTGATCTATACCTGCAAAGCTGGGTTTTTGTGTTATTCTGTAGATCCATATCTGCTATGCTATGTTTCCATACATTATTTATGTATACCTGCATATACAGGGTTAATATGTCTTATTCAGTTGATTAATACCTGCAATGCTGTTTCCATGTATTTATTTGATCTATACCTGCGATGCTACGTTTCATATATTATTATTGTATACCTGCAAATAGGATTTGTATGTCTGATTCTGTTTATTTGATATATACCTTCAGTGCGAGATCACAAGTGAATTTCAATTGATCTGGGTTTGTGTGTTGATCTATACCTGCTATCGGCAGCAGGGTCTAATAAATGGGTTTTAGATATTTGGACAGGGGCGCAATTTCAGTGCTTGCCATAGGCGCTATTTTCGGTAGATACGCCTCTGCCAGACCGTATACCCACAGTTGTGACAAAAACACACAATTTTTTACCACAATCTTGGTGCATGGAAAGTGCATGGAAAGAGTTAAAATACTATCATTTGAAACACCCTGGGGTGTCTAGTTTTCAAAAATATATGGTTCCATGGGGTAAGTCGATATTGGTCGGCTTCAAAAATGGGAATGGGCACAGGATGATCAAATGTAAAAATTCTAAATGGAAACATGTGCACCGCTCAACTGGGGCCTTTTAGCCTCCAAACAACAAGTCAAATCTATGCATTACTAGTATCACTGTACTTGGGAGATGTTGCTGAATACAAGTTGGGGTGTTGTTTGTGACATATACAATTGGCCAACTTCAAATGGCTTCATTAGATTTTGTAGATGAATAAAGGTTATAAGAAGTGTCTGTAACGATTGGATGAGGAGGACCTCGGATGGCGGAGTGAGCCAGGCAAACAGGAACCAGGAGTAACCAGGAGAGCTGGAACCGAGAATCAGGTCTGGTAACCAGTAAAGCAGGAAGCCGAATCAAATTCAGAAGAGTAGTCAAACAAGCCGAGTCAATACCAACGATCAGAGAACAGGAGCCAAATCAGAAAACAGGAGCGAAGTCAGCAAGCCGGGTCAAACGAAGAAATAGTCACAGCAACTTGCACAGGAAAACAGCAGAATACACCAATCAAGGGTGACCCAGAAGAGGAAGTCCAGGTCTAAATAAGGAAAGGTGGAGGTGTGTCCTGCATTAAGGAGGTCACCCGAGGTTATAAGAACATGTTACAGATGTAACATGTAATATTATTACTACCTGTTTGCCTCGTGGTCGGCAGGTAAATCCTTACAGTGTCTTTTTTTTAAAAAAAAAATCACCATGTTTCATTATTATTTTTTTTTTTTTTTTATAGTAAGTTAGATATGTCCTTCTTGCCTGGAATAAAAATATATATAACATGTGTCTTGTTCTTTTATCCTTTGCGCTTCATAAGCAGAAATTTCTACTATATCTACAGAATTTAATTATAACTTGATCTAAAATCCGAATGCAAATTAATAATATTAATATTTTAATGTGAATGTATAAGTTTCAATATTATCTGTCTATCGACTATGTGCTGAATAAATATCCGGTATGAGCACTATGTATTTATATAAAGTCTACTTTTTAGATAGTATGACATTTATGCTTGGAGGAAATTATGAATAATGTTAAATCTTAACATATAATTAATTTATAGTAGTACACTTCCATGTGTTAAGATTAGGAAATTTATAAGACTGGTATAACGTAAATTCTCTAAGTAAAATTCTAAATATAGAATTAATAGTAACATCCCATGACCTTTCCATCAACTCAAACTCCTTACCTTCTCCTTCTCCTCCTCCACCTGCCCCCTCCCCCCTCAAGGCTGGGGGGAGAGAGGGAGGAGCAGGAGAATGATTTGTATATAATGGCTAAAGAAAACTTAATTATTTTTCTTCTATTCCACTTCCAAGTCAGGAAATCCCTGTATTAAAAACAGGATGGATTTTGAGAAAGAGTCTCTTAAAATCGATATATGTATATTTATATGTAGAATGAATGATTTTAATGGTTTTTATAACAATAACAAGGTATCTCCAAAAATCTATAGGGAAATAGTAATATGGATATCTCTTTGAAATTAGTATCAATGAATGTACAAGGGTTAAATTCTCCACAAAAAAGGAATCATTTATATAATGTTACTCCAAGAAAAGGTAGATATTGCTTTAATACAAGAAACACATTGGATAATAAATCCACAAAAATTATGGAGATATAGATTGTTCTCAGAAATATTTTTTTCTAATTTGGAGGGAAACACTAAAAAAAAGGGGTTGTAATTATAATTTCTAATAATGTCAAATTTGAACTTATATACCATGAAGACAATAAACAAGGTAGATCACAAATTTTAATTTGTAAAATTAATGATATATACATTGGTGAACATATATGCACCCAATAAGAATCCCTTATTTTAACTATTATTGACCCTAATAAGGATAAAAAAAATACCTACAATATCAACTTTAGATCCTTATATAAAAACAGAAGCAAGACATATGAGTGCCTTTTTAGAAAACAATTTACTATATGATATCTGGAGAGTTCTCCATCCTAACAAAATAGATTTCACAGAATTCTCATTCTAGAATTGATTATATATTAATGGAACCAGATAATATAAGTTCAATAATAAGTTCAAATATAGGACAAATCACCTGGTTGGACCATGCACCAATGTTCATTAAATTTAAGAACAACCAACATTATAGAACAAATCAGAAATGGAGTTTAGATGAATCTTTATTAAGCAAGGAAGAAACTCTTAGAAACAAGCTAACCTATTTATGGAAAAGAATAATAATGGGGAGGTAACCAACTTAATAATATTATGGAATACATTTAAATGTTACATGAGAGGCTGCTTAATAAAAACAGCCTCAAATAATAAGAGGAAAAAGGGTCAAAGCTTGGAGGATTTATACATTAAAAAAAGATTAAATAAGGACGATCCCAATATAGAAAATACAATAGAACTCAATAAAACAAGAAGAGAAATTAATACCAAACTACAAGAGAGAGTACATAGTGGACTCTTAAGAATGAAACAGAAGTGGTATTAAGGTAATAACCGCATAGGTAGATACTTAACAAACAAATTAAAATATGAATGAAAAAAGTGTGATTAAAAAGATAGTAATCGGTAATAGCATCTTCTTAAATCCTTCGCAAATAGCTAAATGTTTTAAAGATTAGTATAAATCACTTTATAATTTAACAGGCCCCACAAAATCCAACACTGATATTAGAAGTTATCTTCAATCTCTTAATCTACCGAAATTTAAAAAAGAATATCTGGAAATATTAAATGCCCCAATAGGCGACAGGGCCAGACGGTTATACAGCGGCATTTTATTTATCATTTAGAGAGATAATTATTCCTTTATTATTTAAGTCATTTGGAGAAATTGCGGAGAGCTCTAGTTTTCCCCCCGAGATGCTACTGGCCTCTATATGCCCGATACTGAAACCTAATAAAGACCAAAGTAATGTATCGAATTATAGACCAATACCATTAATAAATATAGATATTAAAATATATTCAAAGATTTTGGCAGAAAGATTTAAGATATATCTTCCAGAAATAATCCACTCGGATCAAGCTGGATTTATTTTGGATAGACGTTTAGCCGATAATACATAAATCTGATGGATATAGTTAATAAGAGATCAACATATATCCGCCATTTTTGGCATTAGATGCCGAAAAGGCCTTTGACCGAGTGGATTGAAAATTTTTATCTGAAACTTTAGAGGCCTTAGGCATTTTGGGAGGATTTAGAAATAGAGTTTTAGCACTCTATAAAAACCCTACTGCTCAAATTATAGGACCTATGATAACTTCAAATTGCTTTAACATTAATAACGGTACAAGGCAAGGTTGTCCCTTAGCACCCCCATTATATGCCCTATCAATTGAACCATTAGCACAATCAATAAGAAATTCTGCTAAGATAACAGGTATTAAAATAGGACATAAAGAATATAAGATAACACTTTTTGCTGATGATATCTTATTAACACTCCCACATCCAGATAATTTTATAAAATATGTGTTAGACTTAATAGAGGAATATGGTAAATTCTCTAATTATAAATGAAATATTAATAAAACTCAAATTATCTCTTAATCAAACTGAAGAGCAAGCCGTTCCGATAAAATCATATATAAATGTAGACTGGAATATTGATATCCTCAATTATCTAGGCATAAAAATTAAATATAACCTGAAAGAAATGGTTAGAGACAATTATACTCTATTAATAAAGAGAATGGAAAAAAATGTAATGAATGGAAAGGATTTGAGATCTCCTGGTTGGGGAGGATTAACGCATTCAATGCGTACTATTTACCTAAAATACTATACTTCCTAAGAGCAATTCCCTTAAGAGTCCCCTATTCTATTCTCTCTCAATTTCAAAAATTAATAATAAGATATATTTGGCAAATAAGACTTCAAGAATCTCCTTTAATAATGTAATTAAAAGTACACAAAGCATTACATGAAATCTGTATGATTACACATTTATTGCTTCTGGATAGACCTGAGAACGACAATACTTCATGGTTTCTCATCGAAAAAGAAGCTAATAACTCTTTTCAATGAACTGATATTATTTGGATGACCCATGAAATAAATAGGTATGCTAAAAGCGATAATACAGTGATTTATGATTTAATTATAACTGGCCTGAATTGAAAGAGAAGGGGAATTTACCAAATTCAGAAATTTTCAACCATATAAGAATAAAACATTTCTTACAAACAGTGGATGTTATTACCTCCCCAAGACTTGAAGAATTTCTTAATAAACATTATAAAACAAGATTAATCCATTGGGTAGGTTTATTAATGGGAAGTTTAGAACTAGACGACCCCTTACCTAATAAAGGCAAATGGGAAAAGGATACTGGAGAATCATATTCAAAAGAAGAATGGATTCAGGCGTACAATGAAATTAAGAAACACTCACACTGTCTCGGGATGCATGAACTTTATTATAAAATCATACACAGATGGTATTAGCACACCAGTTTCTAAATATGATAAAAACTATTGGAAACCATGGTTAACCCATACACATTCAGAGACTGAGATGCAATAAGAAGATAAATTATCCATATCACATCAAGAGATACTCAATTTACTAATATTATAGAGATGGATGATGGTATGAATCTAGAAATGATTAATACGAATTATGATTTATATATTTCCCTTTTAAAAAAAAAAATACGGTAAATAAATAACAACTAAAATTGGAAGAACGTAAATAAAAAAAAGGAAAAAAAAAAGGGAACTAATATAAGATATCATCTCTTTGAATGAATGTTTTTTTTACTCCTTTATGCATTTATATATGTATTTTTGTATGTTAATGTGTAATGTATTTATTTATATATGTTCCTTTGTATGTTTATAATAAAAATATTACAAAAAAAAAAAACTAAATGAGAGAGAGAAAAAAATTACAGCTAAACCCAAGCACCACTAAAATGTTAACAGCCCTGGTCACAAAGGGTACAAAAAGCAGGCTGGTTCTTAAGGAGGTTAAACTTTATCAAACATTAGAAAAAATATATATATAATACAGATTTGGTCATTATGGCATCATATCTTGCGACATGTTGTTTAATAGATCTCAAGTCAACCACTAATGAAAAGATAAACCCTCCAGATTGTAAGATTGCTTGAGCAGGGCCCTGCTCACCTATTGTTTCTGTAAGTGAAATTGTTATGTTATATACTAATTGTTATGTCCTGTCTACGTATTGTAGAACGCTACAGAATATAGGTTTTCTAATCACTAAACAATGTTAGCTGAAATACTGTTTAAAGCAATGTATAACAAAATGTCAAAAAATGGCATAGCACTCAAAGGGCTAAAAAATGTAAAATTGTACTCAGTTACCATGATAATGGTAATATAAGGCTTTATATATGACTCTCCTGTAAATTGTGAGTTATTTAGAGTGCATTTTTAGATATCTAGGATGAATCCTGAAGAATACTTATGTGCTGATTTATCAAAGTTATGTCTAAAGTGCAATAGTTGTCAGTAAATAAATTATGTATCAAGAGGACATTTTTAACATGAATTAAATCCCGTGACTATTTACTTATCTTATATGTGATTATCCTATACTTCCATAATCCCTAAAGAATGTTAAGTGTATAATCTGGTTACTGTGATATTTTTTTTTAAGAAAGTGTGCCATAAAAACCATAAACCCCTACTGGCCTGGTCTCTCCCAATTTCCAAATTGCGGATACCATATAGCCCTCCTAGGCGCCAGTAAGGTGACCAGAAACCGCCAGCCGCCACACCAGCACAGGACACCTGAGACTGGTGACGCACCCCTACTATAGCAAGTGCCTTACAGTACAGTTGGTATAACTAGTGGAATCCAAGCCCATGCCCACACCTCATCCTTCTTTATTCATCCAGATGTATCAATGTACACACTTCATTCAACACTAAAATACAGTAGGATATTGCACACTGGAACATATCCAAAGTATCGCTCAAATGCTGCTGGAAATCAAGGGAAGCCTCAACTGTTAGGATAACATGAACCTGATCCCAAATAATCATCCTGACTCTATCCACTACAACTCTACTCTAACTACACATAGTGGCTCATACCATTTATATCTCCGATTACCTCTGCCCTTGTCTTTTACAGTAGTGGTAAGCGGACTAGACGCTTCAACTCTAGTGTTGAAAGCACCACAACATCTACCTAATGAACAAAAGTCCAACATACGTCACCTGCTACACCAAGAACCTATTAAAAAGCAAAACACCATAAGCCACACCTCATTCAAAAGCCAACACAAAAGCCTACGATAATATTAACCTTGTAGCACTTGTATGTAGGGCTGCAACTAACGATTATTTTCATAATCGATTAGTTGGCCAATTATTTTTTTGATTAATCTGGTAAAAAAAACAATATGCAAATTTTTCATTTATTTAAAATAAAAACGTATATTTTACAATGGCATTTCACGATTTGCCTTATTTTACTGACATAATAATTAAAGCTATATTTTAACAAGAACCCAAAAAATACCAAAAAAGCTTTACTAGTAAATATTCATGTAAACTATTTTTGCCCAGTTATGCACATCTCACCCCCAGCTTGCCTCTCTGTCCCAGAAATGCCTTATACCCCCTATATGCTACTCTGCCCCTATATATGCCTTATACCCTCCTATATGTCAGAGATGCCACTGTGCCCCCTTATACCTCCTATATGCCACTCTGTCCCCTGATATGCCTTATACCCCTCCTGATATGCCTTATAGCCCCCTATATGCCACTGTGCCCCCCTGATATGCCTTATAGCCCCATATATGCCACTGATATGCCACTGTGCCCCGATATGCCTTATAGCCCCGATATGCCACTGTGCCCCCCTGATATGCCTTATAGCTCCCTATATGCCTTTTACCCTTGATATGCCACCATGCCCCCTGATATGTATTTTACCCTTGATATGCCACTATGCCCCCTGATATGCCTTTTACCTCCTCCAGATATGCCACTCTGCCTCCCTGAAATTCATTACACACCCATACACCACTCTGCTACCCTGAAATTCCTTATACCCCCCATACACCACTATAACTCACCCATACACCACTCTGCCTCCTCCCCTCTCCCATACACCACTCTGCCTCACTCCCGACTCCCTGGTGTTTTGTGAACCTCTGTTGCTGACAGGCGCTTTCACTGGAGCTTCATAGAAGCCCCAGCGGAAGTGAAGTGGAGTAACGGAGGCTGTCTGTGCGCATTGCGCAGACCCCCACCAGATGACAGAGAGGATGATCCTCTGCAGGAGACCTCGATTCTCTGTCAGCCAGTGGGGGTCTGCACGATGTGCACAGACAGCCTCCTTTACTCCTCTTCACTTCCACTGGGGCTTCTACATCATGTGATGCTGGTGCTGCATCGTAGAAGCCCCAGCGGAAGTGGAGAGGAGAGGCGGAAGTTTTCTCTGACACCCACCAGCTGACAGTGAGGGGAATCCAGGTCCCCTGCAGCGTTGTGGGGGATCTGGATTCTAGTGTTATAATCCAATCTCTATTTGAGGTCGGATTATATAGATTATATAGGCATTTGCTCTGAAAGAAAACTCTGAGTTGTTGCAGCCCTACTTGTATGGGCATTTACCTGTCTCTGCATTTTTACCGTCTCGACGCTATCAATATCTCATGGGAAAAAAAGTCTTACCAAACCTGAGTGCAAATAAAAAGAAGCTGTTTTAAGCAGCCCAGAAACAGCAAAATCATACCAGCATCCAAGATGCTCTGATAGTAGCCCTTTACTCTGTCTCACTAGCTCTCTCCTATTCATATGAAACCACAACGCACAACCCAAACTCCCCAAAACCAAGCATTTTAATCTATATGACATAAACTAGAGTATTACCAAATCTTTGAGAACTTGCTACCAACAATTTGCATAGTCTATGAAATTATTATTATCTTTTATTTATATAGCTCCAACAATTTAAGCAGCGCTTAGTACAATACATATATTCAAGGGGTATGACAAGACGAGAACTGACAAACTAAGACAAACCGAAACATTAGGTGGACATGGCCCTGCTCGCAAGCTTACAATCTTGAGGTGAAATTAGTTGATTACCAGGCCTCTCCGTCAAGTTAATTAAACCAAGCTCACTCTCCACCCGTGTCCTGCACCCATTTCATGTCTCCGGTGCCAGAGGCTTCAATTTGACTTTAATATACTATACCCACATGATGCGCTCTAAAAGAAACACCCTAGACAGTGAGAATTCCAGTCCATAGAGCTATTAAGGTAATATATATTAACTTATTATAAAAAAAATATGTATAAAATGTCAAAATGATTCCTTGATTGCTAGCTCCACTGCATTAAAAGAACACAATCTAAAATCCATACTAAGGAGAACCAGAGACACCACTGTGTGTGGGGATTACTGCCCATACAAAGAATGCTTCCATGCTTATTGTGTCTGACTCAACTAAAAGTATTCCATCTAAATCTGGAAACCGGTTTCCCTGTCAGTTTCTGAATGGCCCAAAGTACCGTATTTGCTCGATTATAAGACGACCCCGATTATAAGACGACCCCCCAAAATCAAAATATTAATTTAGGAAAAAAACAAAAAGCCTGAATATAAGACGACCCTATAGGAAAAAAAGTTTTACCAGTAAATATTAATTCATGTAAATATATTTTTTAAATTTCCTTTTATTTGCCAACCTGCCCCCCCCAGTTATGCCACTCTGCCCCCAGAAATGCTTTATACCCCCCCCTATTTGCCAGTCTGCCCCATGATATGCCTTATACCCCTATATGCCACTCTGGCATATAGGGGGTTAAAAGGCATATAGGGGGTTAAAATGCATTTCTGGAGGTATATATGCATATCATGGGGCTGAGTGGCATATAGGGGGTTAAAATGCATTTCTGGAGGTCCAGAAATGCATTTTAACCCCCTATATGCCCCTCAGCCCCATGATATGCCTTTTAACCCAGCATGTACTGGCTGCCTTGGCTTGATAGGAGTGTGATTGCTGCTAGCAGCAATCACACTCCTATCAAGCCAAGGCAGCCAGTACATGCTGGAACCTGGGGATGATAGTAGTGGGATTACAGCCTCCCTATGCCATGCTACAACCCCTCTTACACATCCATGCTATCACACACAAACACACATTCACAAACATTTAAATACTCATTCATTCCATTAATCACACATACTTCACACATTAATCACACATACTTACCCAAAAAACCTCCCCCACCCCCTTACCTGAACTGCAGATCTCTCACTCGAAGACTTCTGCAGGGGACCGGCTGTACCAGCAACTTCTCTGGCCCCGCCCCCAGAGGAGGGAGGGGGAGATAGAGTTCTGTGAGGAAGCTACAAGCTTCCTGTCCTCCTGCTTCTAACGGAAGAGACGCTGCTCGCGACCGGTAAGCAGCATGGCCCCAGCCATTTTTTTGGGGTCTGATTAGAAGACGACCCCGATTATAAGACGAGGGGTATTTTTCAGAGCATTTGCTCTGGAAAAAACCTCGTCTTATAATCGAGCAAATACGGTACTTTAATATTCTATAATCTTTAAAGAAATATATACCTTTATGACTATATTTGGTACTGATGAACATTTACACCAAATTAATTAAACAGCATCACTGAATACTAAAGAGAGCTAAACTCAGAGCAATTACTCTATAAACTGCAAGAACTGGTGAATACTACCTCACACCGCTTGCATGAAAACCCATCATAATCTACTAAAGAATACAGAAAATGAAACGCCAGCTCAGGCCATATGTTTACAGACTGTAAGGCACTCTTTGAAGATAAAGGAGTAAAAATGTTTGGTTTATTTGGATGCTTGATCCCGTATTAACAATATATATATATATATATATATATATATATATATATATATATATATATATATATATATATATGAAAAAATATATTCAAAAGTATATATAAAAATAGAAAATATACAATAAATAACATACCAGCCTTAAGGACAGAGAAACTGCTTAACGTATTTTGCACCGAATTTGCTTTATCATTTGTCCAGGGAAGTCATAAATAAACCTCCCCATTTCCCATAATATTATCTGCCATGGCTTTGTCTAAGATTCTGTTATAAATCTTGAATTATTTAAAGTGCCATTTCTAATAAAGTATATTTGTGTATTGATATATTAAAGTGGTGAATTCTACTACCACCCTTTATCAAACTTTGTGGTAATAATTTATTTTGTGTTTTTTTATCACAAAAGTTGCACTTATGGTATGGATTTACCTAGCAACCTAACTCTGTTGCGGTGCCGGCATGTCATGTTGAGCGCCGGAATATGATGTCATATTTTGGCGCTCATCAGTGAAGCAGCGGCAGAGAAGGAAGCAGCAGCAGAGCAGGAAGACGGATGGTAAGTCCAAAACCGTTAACTACCATATTTGTTCGATTATAAGACGAGGTTTTTCCAGAGCAAGTGCTCTGAAAAATACTCCTCGTCTTATAATCGGGGTCGTCTTATAATCAGACCTCAACTAGGTCTGACTATGAGACTAAGATCCAGATCCCCCGCAGCAATGCAGGGGACCTGGATCCTCCTGCCCCCCCCCAATTTACCGGTACTTCTGAGTCCCCGGTGCTTAGTCCGGGCAGCGTGTAGAGCTCTACTCGATTTGCGTAGAGCTCTACACGCTGTCCGGACTACACACCGGGGACTCAGAAGCTCCGGTAAGTTTGGAGGAGGGAGGGGGAGTGTTAAATGGGGGGCATAAGGCATTTCTGGAGGCAGAGTGCTCTGTGAAATGTCTTTTAACCCCCTTAATGCCACTCTGCCTCCAGAAATGCCTTTTAACCCTCTATATGCCAGTCTGCCTCCTGAAATGCCTTATACCTCCCTATATGCTACTCTGCCCCATAATATGCCTTTTAACCCCCTAAATGCCAGAGTGGCATATTGGGGTATAAGGCAATTCTGGAGGGCACATAGGGGGTCAAAAGGCATATCATGGGGCACAGTGGCATTTAGAGGGTTAAAAGGCATATCATGGATCACAGTGGCATATAGGGGGTATAAGGCATTTCTGGGGCAGATAGATGTGCATAACTGGGGGGGGCAGGTTGAAAAAAAGGAAATAAAAACAAACTATTTTTCTCAATCATAGCTTTTGTTAAAAAAAAATTGTTCACATAGTTTACATGAATTAACATTTACTGGTAAAACTTTTTTCCTATAGGGTCATGTTATATTCAGGCTTTTTCTTTTTTTTCATAAATTAATATTCAGATTTTGGGGGGTCGTCTTATAATCAGGGTCGTCTTATAATCGAGCAAATATGGTACAAAGGGGGAGAGGGTAGATAGTGAGAAACGAGGGAGAGGGGGTAGATAGAGGGGGTAGATAGAGTTGGGTAGATAGTGTGAAGGGAGGGAGAGGGGTAGTTAGTTAGAGGGGGTAGATAGAGGTGGTTAGATAGTGTGAAGGGAGGGGGGGGGTAGATAGTGAGAAGGGAGGGAGAGGGGGTAGATAGTGAGATGGGTTAGATAGTGAGAAGGAAGGTGGAGGGGGTAGATAGGGAGAAGGGAGGTGGAGGGGATAGATAGGAAAAAGGGAGGGAGAGGGGGTAGATAGTGAGAAGGGAGGGAGAGGGGGATAGATAGTGAAAAGGGGGAAAGGTAGATAGTGAGAAAGAGGGTAGTAAGTATATTGGAATAAATAGTGAGAATGAGCGAGAGAATAAATTAATGTATGGATGCATTGTGTGAATGAGTGAGAGAATGAATGAATGTGTGGATAAATTGTCTGAATGAGGTCGATAATTAATAAGTTTGTGAGTTTGTGCATTAATGAATGTGTAAATTTGTGTGAATGAGTGAGAGAATAAATGATTGTGTGAATTAATTATGTGAATGAAAGTGTGAATTAGTGAGTGACTGTAAAAGTGTTTGTGTGTGTGATAGATGTATAATTGATTTGTGGAAAGGCAAAGATGTGAGATTTTTTTTATGGACAGGTAAATGCTGCATTTTCAGTTTCAGTCCAGAATTTTCATTTTGGTGCACCCCTAAACCAGACAATGAAGTGGTAGGCTTAGTATATAGTAA
Organism: Spea bombifrons; assembly: GCF_027358695.1. Classification (NCBI taxonomy): domain Eukaryota; kingdom Metazoa; phylum Chordata; class Amphibia; order Anura; family Pelobatidae; genus Spea; species Spea bombifrons. Next base: position 7,491,414 of record NC_071099.1, read on the forward strand.
AAGGAGTTATGCTGCACTATTATCAATGTCTGGCTCAATGTATAGTGATAGGGATTACGCTGTACCACCGTCAATGTCTGCCTCAGTGTTAGGTGTTATGCTGTACCCTCGTACATGTCTGCCTCAGTATATAGTGATAAGTGTTATGCTGTACCCCCGTCAATGTCTGCCTCAGTATATAGTGATAGGTGTAATGCTGTACCCCGTCAATGTCTGCCTCGGTATATAGTGATTAGTGTTATGCTGTACCACTATCAATGTCTGCCTCAGTATATAGTGGTAGGTGTTATGCTGTACCACCGTCAATGTCTGCCTCAGTATATAGTGGCAGGTGTTATGCTGTACCACCGTCAAAGTCTGCCTCAGTATATAATGATAACAGTAATGCTGTACCACCTTCAATGTCTGCGCCAGTATATAACGATAGAAGCTATGCAGTTTTAAAGTGTTTGTGGGTGGGGTGCCACATACAGGATCCGCCCCAGGTGCCAAATACTCTAGGTATGCCCCTGGTTCAGCAACATCTTTTGATTACTGTGGTAACACCCTTGGATGGGTTTTTCTGGTGTTTGGGCCTAAAAGGCCACATTTGGGAAGGGTGCTTTTTTCCCCAATTTGGTCAGTCTGTGCCTATGCCCTATCTTTGAACCCAGCCACTCCAATTTACCCCATCAAACCATCAAAGTAGACACCCCTTGGGTATTTTATTTCAACTCTTTCCTTGTCAAGATTTTTGGGAAGATACAGCGCTCATTTTAGCACTTGCTTATAATAATAAACTTTAAACTTGATCTATTTACTTGCATGGTTGAATACAAAGGAGAGCCAGAGTTCTCAAGAGGGTCTGGGGAGAAACTCTAGAGGGGCGAGTGATCTCCAAGTAGGAATATTCCTTTATGTTGAACCCCAAACATACAAGATCATATTTCTACTGCCTTCAACAGACTCTCGCACCGGGGCCCTGAGGTTTCTAGTTACGCCCCTGGTTTAGGTGCTTTAACAGCAAATTTAGTCACATGGTTCAAATACATTGATGACATATTTTTGATTTGGGATGGAATACAAAACAGACGTCCCTCGATTTATGTACATGTTCTGAATAAAATTAATCTAAATATTAAATTTATATGCGAGATCCAGCAGGGTCAAATCCGTTTCCTGGACCTTTTGGTCATGAAATATACAGTGGGACATCTTAAAACAACAGTCTACTGTAGACCAACCATCATGCCACGAACCTTAAAAAAGGTATTCCTACTGGCCAGTGTCTTAGATTATGTAGAAACGTTACCAATACTGACAATTTTCATATGAAACCCAATAACCTGAGACGGTTTCGTGCAAGAGGGTTTCCGCATAAAATGTTACTGTTGTGGCAGATGCAGAGCCTGCCCCTTTGTCAGGCCTACCTCAAGGAGGGATCCAGAGCCTGACCTCGGGAGGGGTACTCACATTAACACACACACCCAGACACTCAAACTAACACAACCAATCTCACACACATACTAACATACCCAGACATGCACATATTAACATCACCAAATACATATGTTCACACACAAAAAAAAAAAAAACCCACGCACTCAGAAACATACCTAAAGTGACATGTTCACACAATAAAATAACCACATACACAGACTAACATACCCAGAAAAGACCCATGATCACATAATAGACAATACTATTGACTCACATGTGAGACATACTGTATACTACTTTGTTCTAACAAATAAACCTATTTAAGAAGACTTAGAAACCGTGGTCTTGATTGCTGTTTTGGTCACTGAAAAGTTTATATATTTAAGACAAGTATCTAATAAATTGGTGAGCCAGTCAGGAGTCAGTGTTATATATACGGAGAACGTCTACTGTAAGTTTCTTTTAGCATGTTCCGTTTTCAAACAAAAGGGTTCAAATTATCTGGCTAAAGAACCTAGCAGCGACCATAGAGAGTGATTCAACAACACCAGACCACGTGGTGAGAAGGAAAGATCATTCCAGAAGCAAAAGTGTGCTGTGCTGATTGAAGTCAGCAACTGACTTTCTATGGTATGGGTTTTATTGATACTTTTCCCCCTGCAAGTAAACTTGAATATAAGTGTGTTCCTTATACTGCTAGTGACTCATCCACATCTACCAGACAAGCCAGAAGGCTTGTTTTTTCCCCAGAAACCTCATGGTGCTGCCACAACCACAAGTAATTCTGGGTAGGTGAATGCAAATAAGGTCAACAATGATCACCTTTTGCCTCAATATCCACTTTATAGATGGATCCCTTTAAGGGAAAATGTCCCCTGGGCAAGCCTTTAGACAGAACCCGGGTTAAGAGGTGCAGTAGCCAGATCACCACTCATGGACAGCTGTTTTGTCCTTAATGGGACTCGCCAGCATGAGGTTGTGATACTGGCTAACTATTTGAGGCTTGGAGAAGCACAAGAAATACCAATAACAAAAGTTATGGCGGGTAAAGGTGAAGGAAACCCCTTCAACCTAAAATTAAGGGGTAGTAGAACTATTATTAAACACTCATCCACATCTACCAGACAAGCCAGAAGGCTTGTTTTTATTAAATGGATATAGAGGCAAAAGGTGATCATTGTTGACCTTATTTGCATTCGCCTACCCAGAATTCCTTGTGGTTGTGGCATCAATATGGGTTTTCTGGGGGAAAAACAAGCCTTCTGACTTGTCTGGTAGATGTGGATGTGTCACAAACCGAGTACACAGGTAGGACAGGAGTCCAGGTGCAGGGGATACTACAGACAGGCGGAAAGAAACGAACAACAGACTGATTACGTTGATATGCTCTGTATTGCAGATGATGGTAAAACAACAAATACAAGTTGTAGCCCGCTGGTGGGCAGGTTTATAAGGGCTGTGTACTCCAGGAAATAAGGTGCAGCTGGACATGCCAATCAGGTCTGAGTCCTGCAGAGTGACAAGGGCGCCACTTGTGGTTGGTAAAGAAAATGAGCAGCACAGAGTTTCAAACAATTCCAGACAGCGAAGGGTGAAACGTTACAGGATGAGTGTTTAATTACTACCCCTTAATTTTAGGTGGAAGGGTTTTCCATCACCTTTACCCGCCATAACTTTTGTTATTGGCATGATTTATGGCATTTGCATGTGAAGATGCAAATAATAAGATAAATACAAAGTTATTTTCTATGAATAAGAACGATAAAGATTTTCAAAACATTAGTTGCTGGTGGTGAGAATCTGACTAATAATGTTAGTCAAAGCTAATTTCAAAGTAATCACATGGTTAAAAGAGAGATGCACAATGTGTATGCAATAGAAAAGGAATGTCCCAAGTGTGAATTAACAGAAGAGATTTCTGATTTGTCAGATTGTTTGGAAATAAAGAATTTGTTCATTTCAAAGTTGCAGAAAGACTTAAAAATAGCTTGTGCAATCACAAGGGAAGATAAGCAAAGCCATAGTTTAATGCCAGAAAATGCAGAGGATGACCCAGAGGTCAGTTCAGCACAGGAATTACAGAGAACAAAATTTAAGAACAAAACAGCCAAATTAAAGTTACAACTCTAGTTGATGAAATTAATTAAAGAATTAATCTTGATGCATTTAGTGATGCAGACGTATTTGAATCAAATACGAATAAGTATAATTTGTCAGATGAACAAAAGAATAGATTGTATAATATCCTATATATATATATATATATATAAGCAGAAGAGTGACAGCTCTGGTAAGCTGCCCCCTTGTTGAAGATGATGATATCATACATAGGACAGATAAAGCAATTGATTACATTTACAATGGGGAGTGCCAATCCAACTATTGAAGTATTAGAAAATCAGAAACCTGCCATTTCAGAAGATCCATTTGCTTTCCTACTGGGATTCGAGCAGGCGTACAGATTAGTTTTTAAAATTTCTGATGATTAATGTCTTGCTTCTATGATCCAAGGGTTTGTTAAAATGTTTAAATATCTGGATCCTACTAGTATAGCAATAGGTTCTGATATGCAAACACTTAAGGATGCTGCTGCCTTTATTGATGATAAACCAGAGAGAACGCAGATATGAAAGGGTTAAAATGAATTTGACCGCTATTAACAGAAAAAAATGTGCATTCCTTTAGTCCCCCTTCCCCTCCTCAGGAGTTTAACAAGAACCATATGCGGGCTGCCAGGGAAAACAAGTTTTGGAATAAACAGTCTCATATGTTTTTTGTTGTCTGCTTAGTGTGGAATCTTACATGCCGGAGGGAGCTCGCAAGATACCAAGCAGGGGGAATTGTTAGATTTGCCTCAGTGGATGCACAGGAACTTAATTCTATTTACAAAATATCTATTGTATATATTTTTTTTTACTAAAAAACATGTAGATATTTGCTTTCTCCAAGAAACCCATTGGAGACAAAAATATTTATTTATTTATTGATAGTAAACCAGAGAGAACGCAGACATGAAAGAGTTAAAATTAATGTGGCCACTATAAAGACAGGTTCTTACAAACACAGAAGGAAAATGGTGCATTCCTTGAATCCCCCTTTCCCTGCTCAGGAGTTTAACAAGACTCATCTGCGGGCTCCCAGGGAACACAAGTTTTGGAATAAAGAATTAATACGCTGTTTCTATTGCAAAAAAAAATGGAACATTTTATCAGACAATGTCGCAAATTGCTATATAATAAAAAATGAAAAGAGCAAGGAAAAGCTAATGAGTTTGTTTACAGTTTAGATCCAAAGATATAAGCTAACAGGGCTGTAACACTTCAAATATTTACTTTTCACTCTAATTATTAGGCAAATAAGGAAGCTTGACGTTGATACAGAAAAGTTGCCTAATTCAGAAAATACACACGTGTCGTTATAATACACAGATATATGTTGTTTCAGGACATATGGAGCTAGTAGAATTATTAGCTCTAATTCGTACTGTTTCCCTGCATTCTGTCTTCTATGAAGATTTCTGGAATAAGTTAATTTATTTATAAGAAAAATATATTTATGATTCCATCAGCATAAATATATGAACAACATTATACAGTGAAGGAAAAAATACTTGATCCCCTTCTGATTTTGTACATTTGCCTATTGACAAAGACATGATCAGTCTATAAATGAATATCGCATTTCAAAGAAGTTATAAATTGCTTTGCATTTTACTCAGTGAAATAACTATTTGAGATTAGAAGCACTCTCTTAAAGGGAGTGCTCCTAATCTCAGCTTGTTACCTGTAAAGATGACACCTGTCCACAGAAGCAATCTTTCAATCAGATTCCAAACTCTCCACCATGCCCAAGACCAAAGAGCTGTCTAAGGATTGTAGACCTACACAAGGCTGGAATGGGCTACAAGACCATCGCCAAGCAGCTTGGTGAGAAGGTGACAACAGTTGGTGCGATTATTCAAAAATGGAAGAAACTGGCATTCTCGGTCTGGGGCTCCATGCAAGATCTCACCTAGTGGAGTTTCAATGATCATGAGAACAGTGAAGAATCAGCCCAGAACTACATGGGAGGATCTTGTCAATAATCTCAAATCAGCTTGGACCATAGTCACCAAGAAAACAATTGGTAACTACGCCGTGAACGACTGAAATCCTGCAACGCCCACAAGGTCCCCCTTCAAAAGAAAGCCCATGTACAGGCCCATCTGAAGTTTGCCAATGAAGATCTGAATTATTTAGAGGAGAACTGGGTGAAAGTGTTGTGGTCAGATGAGACCTCGTAATTTGGCATCAACTCCAATAAACTCAAGGGGAATTCTCTGCTCTGGCAGCCAGCAAATGTCTGCTTGATGGACACAGACAACCCCACTAGTGCTTTGACCTCGGCCAGGGCTCTTATAACGGAACACCGGCATCACCTGACCTTCCGGTGCTCAGTCATAGAAGCGCCGGCAGAAGTGCCAGCAGTAGTGGGGGTCCGCCAACCTCCACCCGCTGCCCCCACCAGACACCGGGGAGTCAGAAGCACTGGTAAGTGGGGGGAGTTGTATATGAGGGGGCATAAGGCTTTTCTGGAGGCAGAGTGCCCCATGATATGCCTCCAGAAATTCCCTCCTCCTCTTTGAGAAATTGGCGGGCACAACGTGAAAACGAAGACGAACACGAAGAAACAAAGATTCTTTGTTTTGTGTGCCTTCGTTTTCATTTATACACTGCCATGTTCGTTTATTTTGTTATTTGTTTTAAACAATGAAAATGCAACATTTGTGTTTGTTTTCATGTTCTCATAAATACGAATGCACAAGTCTACTAATAATTATATAATTAGGTAGAGTTGCCATTATGCCCTCTGGTTGAAAGGCATTCCGAAAAGCCAGTATACTCAATTACGGAGGAACTGTACAGATTTAAAAGTTTATCTGCAACCGGCAGGTGCCTCCTCTGGTAGCTGTCCCTCATTGTTTGATGCCAAAGGAGCTCCCTGCCGGCAACCAATAGAGTCGCTCGGACCTTTAACTCCTGGCGCGGAAACTTGGCCTGGCGAGATCATTGGTCTCTCGGCTCTAGGAGTTGAAGGTGTCTTTGTGTACGTTTACCAGCCGCCATATTAGTTTATTTGGTATTCGCTTTGAACACCATTCATGCTCGTTTTCATGTTCTCCCAAATACGAATGCATAAGTCTTGGTTTTTTTTTTTTATACTATCAATCAAAACGATTTTAAAACGTTATAAGGCTCTTTTTCCGTGAAAATTCCATGGTTGTTTTTAGAGGGGTGCCAAATGTAAAAAAGAAACTAACCAAAAGTTACACTTAGATAATAAATATTAATAAAATGTGAGTAATTTTCTCACAAAAAAAATGTTTTTTTATGGATGTAAAATGTGGTCAGTGTGTAACAAAATCCAGAAAATATCCAATTACAGAAATGATGTTCATATACCAATGGCAAACATTTCAAAATATATCATCTCAAATGCAACAAGAAACCCAGAAGTAACTTTTACAAGTATAGTGGTTATAAAGAAGATTACGAGGGCGTTCAGTATATATTTAAATTTATGAGCATTTGCTGGAAGTTTTTTAGGGGGCTCCATTATATAGTGAAGACATTTACAAGATCCTTTGAAGCGCCTGCTAATGTTTGGACTACATGATGCTTATCAAAACCCAAAGGATACCAAAATTACTACACTATATACCTTTTTTCTTCTGTTTTATGTTTCCTTTTTTAAAAAATGATTTGGAGGACAATTTCAGACCATAAAGGTTATTATAACAAAAGGTTAATGAACAAGTACACTAATGTTATCAAATGAACCACTTTTTGTGTATTTTTATTTTAAGGTGTAATAAGGGGTTAGAAAGGTTCACTTGCTGCTGGTGAATGGGTAGAGGGCTATGTATGTTATTTTTTTACTCGACATGAATCTACAGGGTTCTCTCCTTATTTCCTGGCTCGATTGCCTTTTGATTTGCGTTTGGGAGTATCTTCAGATGGAACAAGTCAAACATCTCATTCTCAATATGTAAGGATGCTGAAGCAAAATCTACAGAACTTATGAGTTAGCTTCCTGAGCTGCTGACAGGATGAATGAGGATGAATGACTCCAAAATAAAATTCAGAGACATTAAGCCTAGGGATAAAGTTCTCTTCCGGAACCTGGGAGTTTCAGAAAACACTAGTATGCTGACTGATGGAGAGATACAGTGACTCATTGTGTTAGGTATTAGCAAAAAACAAAAGTCAGTGGAGTCAGGGGCGTACTTAGTGTATTCTGGCACCTGGGGCGGATCCTGTATGTGGCACCCCCACCCACTGAGCCTCATGGGAATTCAATTCAATGTGTTGGTTATTTTTAATACGCATGACAGTGCTGGTAAAAATGAAGCATGTTTTAAGTGGTGATGCAAACGTGACATTGTAAAGTGCATTTGCTTGTATCGGTGAGTTCCATGAGAGTGATGTAAAAAAAAAAAAAGTGTCCCTCTTTCACATTTTGAAATGTTGGGAGGTATGATTTATGCATGGAAATGGTTAAAATATCAGGATTTGAAATAACTTGCAGAAAAAAGCATAAAAACATTGGGTATTTCTAAACCTAGGACAAGTAGTAGAATCTATTTTGCATTTTTTTTCATTAGCTTTTTTGGATGAGTAAAAGATTTTTCTTAAAAAAGTGAGAAAAATTGGTCATTATATTTTATTATTTATTTTTATAGGAAATTAGATGATATGATCAAAAATGGTATGTGAAAAAAACAATATATAATTTGTGTGGGTATACTAAACGGGTAAGGAGAAAATTACTGCTGAACACTGCAAAAGTGTTAAAACAGCCTTGGTCCCAAAGGGTGCAAAAAATGAAAAACAGCCTGTTCCTTAAGGGGTTAAAATAGTTGCTGATGAGCTTGTGCCAGAATTCTTAATAGTTTATTCTAACACTGAAGACATTGACCCAATACAGAAGTTACTTACCTCCAACATCCAGATCAATCTTGTAATTAATAAAATGAGTGTGGATTGTTCCTAGAGTGTGTGGGCCAACTCGATTACCATAATCTTTTCCCCCTTCCACATAGAAAGATGAGCTTATGTATCCCGTGGCATAAACTTTTGTTTCAATAGCACCGTTCTGATAGAAGTTGAAGTCAAAGACATAATCATAGTTGCCCAAGGTAGCAATAGACCTTACAACTAGAACTGTGTTAGCTAAGCCTCCATAGTAATATGAACCGAGGCCTGATGAGTGGCGTCTAAGTGGAAGGCCTGAGTTATGTTCAAATATACAGATGGAATCCTTATTGCGTACCCATGTGTCTGAATCCAAATGATAATATGTGTCTACGTAGGTAGCAACATAAGGACAGTCAATTCCACGTACAAGCTGGTAGATAAAACGGCCAATTCCAAAGTGTCCATCCATGTACCTTGTTAACATCCCCGCTGGTGCATTTGATCCATAAATTGAGATGGCTTCTTGAATGCTCAATTCATACACTATTCTCTCACCCTTAAACCTTATGTCATATAATCTTAGTCCCGAGTTCACATTGACACCAAATGCAAGACTCCAGTGGTGGAATAAAACTTGATTATTTTTAACACTGTAACGTGGCCCGTGTGGCTCATACTGCATGGGGATGTCATATAATGCAGTTCTGTGGGATTTCATATAACCAATGTCATCTTTAGGCTGAGGTTTTCTCATTTCAACAACATTTAGTTTCCCGCTCCTATATTTATCTTCCAGTTCTCTAAAACTTTCAAAGTATTGGTCATTGTAGAATACTTTTTCTACTCTCCATTTGGTCCTATCCATGCTCTTGTGGTTTACCATCAGTTCCAATCCTACAGGGTGCAGATAGAATCCACTGCCATGGGTGTTAAAAAAAACAGCAAACCAAGTATCCCTGTCTCCAGATTTGTAACCCCGTGGAGCACTGGTTAAAAAATAGAAGTAATCACTATCAGAACCATCATATCCCAAAACATTTTTTAGAAATGTTGCTGCCTTGGGGAAATCAATACCAGTGATGTGTCTCATCAGTTGTTTATATTCGTTGCCAATCACTGGCCTTCGGTAGTAAGGAAGTTGACTTTTATATTTTTGAAAAGTAACATCTTTTCTGTATGCCAGTTTTGGAATAGGTCCTACCACATACTCTTTAACTTCAGGTTCTTTTTTGCTTCCAAAATAAACCACAACCAATGCCTCTCTTTTAGGTTTTGACCCACCTTTATCCAAATATTGAAGGACATCTTGCTTTTTGGGGAGCTGGAGTTGCACAGAGTATATGCAATTTGAATTAGGTTCAGCCTTGGAGATGTCCACAAAATCTTCATTGAAGTCCTTCTTGATGTACTCCACCACCTTAGTAAGTTCCTCAGGGGTTAAATCTGCAAAAACCAAGCTATCCTCGTTGTGTTTCAGTTGTAAAGACTTCTCTGTTTCGGGTCCACAGATTTTGTGTTGAATTTTTATAAATATTATCATTCCTATAACTGTTGATAAAACAACAGCAAGACATACTGACCAAATTATCAGATTTTTTTTCTCCATGATTGTGCCCCAGAATAACTCACTGTGTTCCACTTTAACAGTTAGGCTTAGAACAAAAACTGCTGCAAATTCTCAGTTTAACATGAAGGATTGTAAAAGGAAATGGGAAAACTTGTAGAAAGGGGAGGGATAATGGTTTTTGTGTTTCAGAGGGGAAATATATAATCTGTGTTAGATGGTTAACCCTACACGATCTAGAAACCCAGCTTCCCAAGAAATGCTAATCATGTTTTAGAGCTAAGTTAAAGCATTAAGGAATTAATTTGAGATAGATGTGCCGGTTATTAAATGTGCTGTCACACAAAAACATTAAATGAGCTCAAAATACATAACCATATGTCATTTTACTCAGTCATCTAAAGATTTAATCACATTAAGACAACATACAAACATTTAAGAAATCATTGTAGTTTCTATGGCAACAAACTTTCAATATCTGCTTTTTTGTCACAAGACAAACGTGTTATACCCTATTTTTTCAGGAAGGGTGGGGAATACTGGTTTAAAGTGCCACAAGCATTAACATAGATTTTGAAATTTTTTAGAATACACATTGTAGACACTGAAAATAGGCTTTAATCGACGAAAAAACCATATTAGAATGTTTTGAATTTTAACTTTGTTTAGTTATTCAACAGATTTGTGCACAGAGAGCAAACATCTATTGGGACAATTTTTTGTTTTATGTTTGACGCATTCTATTTTGGACAACAAAATTTGCTTCAAGACTATTTAGTTTAGATTTTGCACAATATTTTAGTTCTGTGACACCTTCTTAAATCCAGAGTAGGTTTTTGAAATGCGGTGCCACCACTCCCTGCTGCAGCAGCACTACACAAATGGGAAGATACAGCCAGAAGAATGCTATGGGACAGAATTTTAACAAAAATGATACCAATTATTAAAAAAATGCTCAGCAGGTATTAGAAGTACAGGCATACTGGGACCTTTTTTGACCTCCCCCGGGTTAGCCCCCCCATATTAAGAATTTTTACAAAAGATCATTGCATTTGTTAGATCTTTGTTAGATCAGGTTTGATCAACTGTTTTTTTTTCATTAGATCTACTCTAAAATAGGCAATATTAACAATTTTTTTCAGGGGGGGCTAACCCGTAGCCAGCCCCTCCTCAACAAATTTCAACCAAATGTTACTGATTATGATAGCTCTGCATTAGATCAGGTTTGATTTGTTAGATCTAGTCTAATTAGTGAGATATTGCATATTTAATGAGGGGGGCTGGCCCCCCTCAACTGAAATTTGGATTTTCTTTATGGATTTTGGTAGATATTCGTTAGATCCGGTTAGATCAACATTTTTTTTTCGTTAGATCTATCATGCAGGAGGCGGTATTCACAATCCTATTTTGTGTGCGGAGGATGGGTATACATACGAGTTGGCCCCCCCTCAACTGAAATTTGGGATTTTTTTTAATGGATTTTGGTAGATATTCATTAGATCCGGTTAGATCAACTTTTTTTTTTTTCGTTAGATCTATCACGCAGGAGGCATATTCACAATCCTATTTTGTGTGCCGGGGGTGGGTATACATATGGGCTGCCCCCCCAACTGAAAATTGGAATTTTTTTTATGGATTTTGGTAGATATTCGTTAGATCCGGTTAGATCAACTGTTTTTTTTTTGTTAGATCTATCACGCAGGAGGTGGTATTCACAATCCTATTTTGTGTGCGGGGGGATGGGTATACATACGAGTTGGCCCCCCCCTCAACTGAAATTTTGATTTTTGTAATGGATTTTGATAGATATTTGTTAGATCCGGTTAGATCAACTGTTTGTTTTGTTAGATCTACCACGCAGGAGGCAGTATTCACAATCCTATTTCGTGTGCAGGGTATGGGAATACATACGTGTTGCCTCCCCTCAACTGAAATTTGGAAATGTTTTAATGGATTTTGGTAGATATTCGTTAGATCTGGTAAGATCAATAGTTTTTTTCATTAGATCTATCACGCAGGAGGCGGTATTAACAATCCTATTTTGTGTGCGGGGGATTGCCCCCCCCCCTCAACTGAAATGTGGAACTTTTTTTAATGGATTTTGGTAGATATTCATTAGATCCGGTTAGATCAACTGTTTTTTCGTTAGATCTATCACGCAGGAGGAGGTATTCACAATCCTATTTTGTGTGTGGGGGGATTGGAATACATACGGGCTGGCCCCCCTCAACTGAAATTTGGACATTTTTCAATGGATTTTGGTAGATATTTGTTAGATCTGGTTAGATCAATATTTTTTTTTGTTAGATCTATCACACGAGGGGGTATTGACAATCCTATTTTGTGTGCGGGGAGGATAGGTTTTATTTCCTAAATGCTTTATTTCCTATCTTTTAGGTTTTTGTAGCGTTTCCAGGGCCGGCCTTAGGTGTTCAGGTGCCCTGTGCGGACCACCCCCGAATTCCACGGAACAGAGGTAGAGCTAAGCGGGACATAAATTCCAAATTTCAGTTGAGGGGGGGCCAGCCCATATGTATTCCAATCCCCCGCACACAAAATAGGATTGTGAATACCGTCTCCTGCGTGATAGATCTAATGAAAAAAACAGTTGATCTAACTGGATCTAACGAATATCTACCAAAATCCATAAAAAAATTTCCACATTTCAGTTGAGGGGGGGCCAACCCGTATGTATTGCCATCCCCCGCACACAAAATAGGATTGTGAATACCGACCTCCTGCGTGATAGATCTAACGAAAAAAACAGTTGATCTAACCGGATCTAACAAATATCTACCAAAATCCATTTTAAAATATCCAAATTTCAGTTGAGGGGGGGCCAACTCGTATGTATACCCATGCCCCGCACACAAAATAGGATTGTGAAAACCGCCTCCTGAGTGATAGATCTAACGAAAAAAACAGTTGATCTAACCGGATCTAACGAATATCTACCAAAATCCATAAAAAAATTTCCACATTTCAGTTGAGGGGGGGCCAACCCATATGTATTGCCATCCCCCGCACACAAAATAGGATTGTGAATACCGCCTGCTGCGTGATAAATCTAACGAAAAAAACAGTTGATCTAACCGGATCTAAAGAAATTTTCCTTCTGATGCTCCACCATAGAAGCCCCAGAGGAAGTGCTGGCAGCAGCAAGGTTGTCTGCATATGCCAGTCTGCTCCTCTGATGTGCTTTATGCCCCCTAGATATGCCACTCTGCTCCCCAGATATGCACTCTAACCCCCCTCCAACTTACCAATGCATCCCCAGACTCCCTGGTGCCTATTGGGGGCAGCCGGTGTACATCTGCACGATGCACGCAGACAACCTCTGCTGCTGCTCCTCACAACCGCCGGGACTTCTATGCCAGCGCTCCATCATAGAAGCCCCAGCGGAAGTGACGGCTGCAGTGGAAGTTGTCTTTGTGCATCGCACAGAATTCCCCTGACTGCCAGAGATGAGGATCCCCCGCAGCGCTGCAAGGAACATGTATCTCCTCTCTGGCAGCCGGGGAACGTCTGCGTGATGCATGCAGACAACTTGCGTTGCAGCCAGCACTTCCACCGGGCCTTCTATGACGGAGCACCGGCATAGAAGTCCCAGTGGATGTGATGAGCAGCAGCAGAGGTTGTCTGCGTACACCGGCTGCCCCCACTAGGCACCCAGGGAGTCTGGGGATGCATTGGTAAGTCGGAAGGGGGGGTCAGAGTGGCATATCTGGGGAGCAGAGTGGCATATCTAGGGGGGGCATAAAGCATATCAGGGGAGCAGAGTGGCATATCTAGGGAAAGCAGACTGGCATATCAGGGGGGCATAAAGCATATCAGGAGGCAGAGTGTCATATCAGGGGAGCAGAGTGGCATATCTAGGGGGGCATAAAGCATATCAGGGGAGCAGAGTGGCATATCAGGAGGCATAAAGCATATTTAGGAGAGCTGCATAATACCGTATTTGCACGATTATAAGACGACCCTGATTATAAGACGACCCCCCAAAATCGGAATATTAATTTATGAAAAAAAGAAAAAGCCTGAATATAAGACGACCCTATAGGAAAAAAGTTTTACCAGTAAATGTTAATTCATGTAAACTATGTGAAGAATTGTTTGTTAATAAAAGCTACAATTGGGAAAAATATTTTGTTTTTATTTCCTTTTTTTTCAACCTGCCCCCCCAGTTATGCACATCTGCTTGCCACTCTGCCCCAGAAATGCCTTATACCCCCTATATGCCACTGTGCCCCATGATATGCCTTTTAACCCTCTAAATGCCACTGTGCCCCATGATACACCTTTTAACCCTCTATATGCCATTGTGTCCCATGATATGCCTTTTGACCCCCTAGGTGCCACTCTGCCTCCGGAAATGCATTATACCCTTATATGCCACTCTGGCATTTAGGGGGTTTAAAGGCATATTGTGGGGCAGAGTGGCATATATATGGAGGTATAGGGCATTTCAGGAGGTAAAGTGGCCTATAGAGGGTTAAAAGGCATTTCTGGAGGCAGAGTGGCATTAAGGGGGTTAAAAGGCATTTCACAGAGCACTCTGCCTCCAGAAATGCCTTATGCCCCCCATTTAACACTCCCTCCCCCTCCCTCCTCCAAACTTAACGGTGCTTCTGAGTCGCCCGGTGCTTAGTCTGGGCAGCGTGTAAAGCTCTATGCGATTCGTGTAGAATCGCATAGAGCTTTACACACTGCCCGGACTAAGCACCGGGGGACTCAGAAGCACCGGTAAGTTGGGGGGGCATAACACAGGAGGATCCAGGTTCCCTGCATCTGAGTCCCCGGTGCTTACTCTGGGCAGCATGTAGAACTCTACGCGATTCGCGTAGACAACTTCCGCTCTACGCGAATCACGTAGAGCTCTACATGCTGCCTGGACTAAGCACCGGGGACTCAGAAGCACCGGTAAGTTGAGGGGGGGACATAGAACAGGAGGATCCAGGTCCCCTGCATCGCTGCAGGGGATCTGAATCTTAGTCTCATAGTCAGACCTATTTGAGGTCTGATTATAAGACGACCCCGATTATAAGACGAGGGGTATTTTTCAGAGCATTTGCTCTGGAAAAAACCTCGTCTTATAATCGAGCAAATACGGTAGATACCAATAATGTCAAAATATGTGTATTTCTGTTCATTAGATAAAACACTGCTTTGCCATTCCACTTATGTGTATTTTTTCTTTAAAAATAAATCTTTAAAATAGCACCAACCTTTAGGGGTGCGGCTTATAATCGAGCCAATACGGTATAATGGTAGCTAGCATTAATTAATGGTAATTAAAAGTATATAGTAGTGCTTTTTAGATTGATTGTGATTTTTTGTTGTGTGACTCTGATATTACTCTTGTAATAATTTGCTTATGTTTTTTTTCTTTATTATTAATAAAATAAACATAATTAATGTTAAATGTATAAATTGTATATATTATAAACATATACCGTATTTGTTGATTAGAAGACAAGGTTTTTTTTCCCCAGTGCATATGCTCTGAAAAATATCCCTCGTCTTATATTCCAGGTCGTCTTCTAATCAGACCTTAAACAGAGGTCTGACTATAAGACTAAGATCCAGATCCCCCGCAGGGCTGCAGGGGACCTGGATCTTTCTCTATGGCAGCCGGTGGAGGTCTGTGCGTGTCACGGACGGGGTGAGCAGGTCTGATAGGAGCCCAGGTGCAGGGGATACGAAGGGCTCTGTCTGTACCCCACAATGCATGATGGCTTGGGGTTGGTACTGACAGGCGCAGGAAATAAATCACAGACAGAGATGCGGACAATAGTTGTATTGCAGATGATGGTACTACAACATATAAACAAGGAAAGTCTCTTGGCTGGAAGCCCTCTGGATGGGGCACACACGGCAGGAAGCCCTCTGGATGGGGCACACACAGCAGGTTGCCCACTTGCAGGGTACACAGCAGGTTGCCCACTTGCAGGGCACTCGACTTGGGAGTCCACTAGTGGGGCGCTGGCCGCAACTCAGGAACAATACAGGAACCAAACAGGAGCAGATCAGGAACCAAACAGGCAGTCCTAAAACATCAATGTCAAGGCCCAGACTGAAGGGCTGGGCAGGTTTATATAGGCTGGCTTGATCAGGTAATACACTGCAGCTGGACATGTTAATCACTCTGAGTGGTTCAGAGTGACAAGAGCGGCCACTAGTGGTTGGAAACGGAAATGAGCAACTCAAAGTTTGAAGAAGTCCAGCCAGTGAAGGGTGAAACATTACAGTGCGCATCGCATCGCACAGACAACCTCCGCTGCTGCCGGCACTTTCTATGACGGAGCACCGTCATCACATGACCTTCCGGTGCTCCACCATAGAAGCCCCAAAGGAAGTGCAGGCAGCAGCAGCGGAGGTTGTCTGTGCACATCCCGCAGCCAGTGAACATTTGCGGGATGCGCACAGACTACCTCCGCTGCTGCCGGCACTCCCGCCGGGGCTTCTATGGTGGGGCACCGGAAGGTCATGTGATGCCAGCTCTCAGTCATAGAAGCCATGGATGGAAGTACCAGCCAGCAGAAGAAGTGGAGGTCTGCATTGCACAGACCTCCACTGGCTGCCCCACTAGACACCACAGAGTCTGAAGCACGGTGTCTGTGTGAGACTGCCTGAGTCTGTGTGTGTGAGACTGTCTGAGTCTGTGTGTGTGAGACTGCCTGAGTCTGCGTGTGTGAGGTTTTTATTTTTTAGTAAGAAAGCTCGGAAGTGGTTACTAAAAAATTTGAATCCCACTACTGCTTACCATATTTGCTTGATTATAAGACGACCCTGATTATAAGACGACCCCCCAAAATCTGAATATTAACTTATGAAAAAAAGAAAAAGCCTGAATGTAAGACGACCCTGTAGGAAAAAAGTTTTACCAGTAAATGTTAGTTCATGTAAACTATGTGGACAATTGTTTGTTAATAAAAGCTATGATTGAGAAAAATATTTTGTTTTTATTTCCCTTTTTTTTTTCAACCTGCCCCCCCAGTAATGCACATCTGCCTCCTGGCTTGCCACTCTGCCCCAGAAATGCCTTATATCCCATATATGCCACTGTGCCCCATGATATGCCTTTTAACCCTCTAAATGCCACTGTGCCCCATGATATGCCTTTTAACCCTATATATGCCACTGTGCCCCATGATATGCCTTTTGACCCTATATGTGCCACTCTGCCTCCAGAAATGCCTTATACCCCTATATGCCACTCTGGCTACTATGTGAACAATTGTTTGTTAATAAAAGCTATGATTGAGAAAAATATTTTGTTTTTATTTCATTTTTTTTTTCAACCTGCCCCCCCAGTAATGCACATCTGCCTCCTGGCTTGCCACTCTGCCCCAGAAATGCCTTATATCCCATATATGCCACTGTGCCCCATGATATGCCTTTTAACCCTCTAAATGCCACTGTGCCCCATGATATGCCTTTTAACCCTCTATATGCCACTGTGCCCCATGATATGCCTTTTGACCCCCTATGTGCCACTCTGCCTCCAGAAATGCCTTATACCCCTATATGCCACTTAGGGTTAAAAGGCATATTATTGGGCAGAGTGGCATATAGGGAGGTAAAAGGCATTTCAGAAGGCAGAGTGGCATTAAAGGGGTTAAAAGGCATTTCACAGACCACTCTGCCTCCAGAAATGCCTTACACCCCCCATTTAACACTCCCCCTCCCTCCTCCAAACTTACCGGTGCTTCTGAGTTGGGGGGGCGCATAACACAGGAGGATCCAGGTCCCCTGCATCCTCCTGTGTTATGCCCCCCCCTCCAACTTACCGGCGCTTCTGAGTCCCCAGTGCTTAGTCCGGGCAGCGTGTAGAGCTCTACGCGATTGTATCGTGTAGAGCTCTAGGCGATTGTATCGTGTAGAGCTCTACGCGATTATATCGCGTAGAGCTCTGCACGCAGCCCGGACTAAGCACCGGGGACTCAGAAGCACCGGTAAGTTGGGGGGGGCATAACACAGGAGGATCCAGGTCCCCTGCATCTGGGTCCCCAGTGCTTAGTCCGGGAAGCGTGTAGAGCTCTACGCGATTATATCGCGTAGAGCTCTACACGCAGCCCGGACCAAGCACCGGGGACTCAGAAGCACCGGTAAGTTGGGGGGGGTTAACACAGGAGGATCCAGGTCCCCTGCATCGCTGCGGGGGATCTGGATCTTAGTCTCATAATCAGACCTATTTGAGGTCTGATTATAAGACGACCCTGATTATAAGACGAGGGGTATTTTTCAGAGCATTTGCTCTGGAAAAAACCTCGTCTTATAATCGAGCAAATACGGTAAAACCTGCTTATATATGAACCCAGGGATAATGTTAAAAGCCACCTGTTAAATTCCCTGCTGAAAGCAAAAAATATGGAATAAGTGAGAAAGTCACCTGGCTCTGGGTTAAACTTACCCTAAATCTCCTTTTCATAACTTGCAGTGGAGGTTTGTGTGGAGACTTTAAAGGAGGATACAGCTTATTCATTTGGCCTGGGTTAATGCTTTTCCTACCAGAGTTCACCCAGAGGAAGGCTGCATTTTGGTGAATGTGAGCGTGTACTGAGAAACTAATCTCTCATAAGTCCACCTTGAGAGTAAGAGGAAAGAGACAGAAATAGAAGGAGCAAAGGTAAGAGTCTTGCTGAATACGATTGAGGAAAGTAACGAAAAAAACCTCAAAATTGGATATAGGTTGAAGCAGTGAAAATGGCTGGTAAAAGAGGCCAGAAAAGAAATTGGCCTTTCTTTTTTCCTCCCAATTCACAAAAAAGCTGACAAAATAAACAAATCTCCAGGACTTGACTCCAAAACGCCACTTCTAACTAGACTAAGTTTGACAATACCAGATTATACGTCGGAGGATATGTACAGAAAATTGATAGCATTGCATTTGAAGTAAACACCTCTGAGGAGGTACTGGAAAATAAAATTACCAATGTAGAAGATCGTACCTAGGGTTGATGGAGAGTTTGAGAGTGTTGCTTGATGTATGGAGCGCAAGAGGTGCAGGGGTGAGCCAAGTAGGGCATCTAGGGTAGGTGCAGGCGTCAGGGCAGTTGAAGTGCCGGGACGAGGAAGGGGGCGTTAGGTCAGCTGCACAAGGGGAGCGTCAGCTTTAGAGGTGGTAGTCGAGGGTAGCAGTGAAAGGTTGGAGTTGTTGGGTACCCGATGCAGCCTGCCAGAATGCATATGTTTCCTTTGCTGGCCCCCTAGGAATGCATCTTAAAATGGATGTGCTGATGGCTAAAGCAGATGTGGAATTGGCATTCTGGCTGTTGCCTTTATATCCAGAATATCATTTGTTGGGGTGTTTTTTCAAAGGGTGTTATTTTTTAGGCCTGTGCCATTTTGTGTTCCATTTTGTGTTCATATTTTGAGCAATTTACTTTGTTTTAGGAGTGGGTGGTTAATGTTTTTTTGTGTGGGGCTGCCAGGTTCTTCAGCATGTCACTATTTGTTGAGGACACTGGAGTGGGTGGCACAGTCGTTCCATTGGTGGCTGATAAGACAGAAGGGCCAACCACGTGTCTTTGTTTTTTGGGCCTGGTAATTCAGGTTGAGGAAGCTACGAAGGTCAGCTTCAGTCTTTAATGGGACAGTTGAATTTTACGTGTAGGGTCATACCTTGAGGAGAATTTTCAATAGAAGCTTCGTGAGAGCAACAGGGGGTTAAGGCTGCACAGCACTTTCTCAGGGTTTCGGATGCTATGAAAGAGAATTTGAAGGATTTTAATGGTGCGGTGATTTTTAGACAACCATTGGTGTCATCAGTGGATTTGGAGTTTTTATGGATGCATGGTGCCTATTTTGATGGTAGATGGTGTGAACATCCATGGCTGGAGGCTTGGGCTACAAGCCCGTTGATTTGGAACATGACTTTTTTGGAGTTGTTTCCGCTGTTGGTGGTGTTGTCATTATGGGGAGAGGAGTTGCGGAGTGGATAACATGGCGGTGGTGCACACAGTTAATCACCGGTCAGCTTTATCTCCTCCGGTGGTTCAGTTATTACATAGTTTTGTTTTACTCTGTATGTCCCTCAATGTGGTTTTTCGGGCTCGGCATGTGCCGGATTATTTTAACGTGGTGGCTAATTCGTTTTCACTGGTCTCAGTTTCTGCGAGAGGCTCCGGGGGCATGGGACGAGCAGAGCTGTCCGGAAGAGATGTGGGTGCTCTGGACCGCATGTTTGCAGGACTCATAAGGGACTAGTTGGTGCCTGGTGCATGGTCGGCATATAATAAGGATTGAGATGCATGGGATCAGGCAGTAGTTTGGATTGGGGGGTGTCATCTGAAATGGAGAGGTTGGAGGGTTTACTGTGGTTTGTTTTTAGGTTGTTGTCACTGGGTGTATCAGTAGCGGTGTTTGATCGGAATTTGGCAGAGTTAGTCTTTTTGTTGGCAAGATCTAACTAAGCATTTTTTGATCAGCAAGCTATGAAGTGTTTTCGGAAAAAGAGAAAGCTGCCGGACACTGTTCCACACTAGTGGTTATTGTATAAACTAGGATAAATCGGTCTTGGAGAAAAGTGTTTGGATTAGAAATTGGTTTAGTAGTTGTTAATGGTACGTTTTCAAGCTGGACAACTGTGGTAAGTGTGGTACCTCATGGTTTTGTCTTGGGTCCAGTTCTCTAACTTATTTATTAATGATCTTGAAATAGATATTGAAAGTCACCTGTCTGTGTTTGCTGATGACACAAAATTAGGTAAGGTTATAAACTCTGGCCAGGATGTAGCTTCTCTACAGAATGATTTGGATAAACTAGGGGACTGGGAAAATAAGCATGCAACTTACACTCTAAAGGGCATTGCATTGGGGAAAGCAGAAATTGACTTGGGTATAATTGTATACCATAGACTTCACAACAAAGTGCAGTGCCAGTCAGTGGTTACAAAAGCCAGTAAGGTATTGGCATGCATAAAGAGGAGTATTACTGTAAATCACAAGATGAAAATATAATTTTACCTCTCTATAAAGCAATTGTGAGGTCTCATCTTGAATATGTAGTGTGATACTGGGCACCAGTTTTTTTGAAGGATCTTATAGAGTTGGAGAAGGTCAAGGTCAGTATAAACAGCTCTCTCGTGATCTATTCGTTAAGAGGTGTCTACAAAAGACACAGGTCATCAGTTGAGACTTGAGGAAACGAGATTTCAGCATCAGCATAGGAAAGGGTTCTTCACAGTAAAAACAATAAGAATATAGCATTCTCTGCCTAAGGAAGTTGTATTATCTAACTCCCTTAATATTTTTAAGAAATGTCTGGATGCTTTTCTGGCTAAGCATAACAT
This sequence comes from Spea bombifrons, assembly GCF_027358695.1. Classification (NCBI taxonomy): domain Eukaryota; kingdom Metazoa; phylum Chordata; class Amphibia; order Anura; family Pelobatidae; genus Spea; species Spea bombifrons. The sequence goes on from NC_071099.1 coordinate 7,512,646, forward strand.
AAAGGGCTACAACTGTTAAAAGGACAGTAGTATTAGCAAACTGATCCAGGGATTAATCTGATTACCACCATGGAATCAAGCAGGATTTTTTTCCCTGTTGTGGCACAATTGGTTATGGCCTCTAAGGTTTTTTGGTTTTTTTTGCCTTCTTTTGTATACTATACTATCAGAGGAGGCCATTGTCAGTGAACAGCCTGAGGAGGATTATTCAGTTGCTCCCACAATCTGCTTCTAGCTGTTTGAGGAGAGTGGGAATAAGGAGGCAAGGGTGTTTTGCAAATGTTGGATGTTCAGGTGTGCAGCGACATGGTGTCTATTAGATGCCAAAGTCTAAGACAGATATGTTGGGTCCATTTTTCATTCCTGAAGATGGTTCACCGTTGTTGTGCAATTTTCCAGAGTGTTTTGGTTGGGATTGGGATGGTTGGGTTTGGAACCGTCACAGTTTGGGACACACTCGTTTAGGCCCCTGGGAATTAGCTTAGCTTAATGTACAGGGCACATGTATGAGTGTGGGGTAGTGCGTAGTGATTGGTGGGTGCATGGTGTGGGGGCGTGCTTGTCAGAAGATATATAGGGGTGAACTTTAGGTGACCTGGGTCATTGCCATTTTAATAGCTGGCTAGCAGTCACTACCCTCCCTATGTTCTTATGGCATTTTCATGTTTAACTTCTTTTCTTTGTCACAGCAGGCGGGTGGCGTGTCCTTGCCGGTCAGGAATTGGTGTGGCTGGATATGGAAGGCGGGTCTCAATCCTCCCCTAACCTCTTGTGGTAAGGTCAATGACCTTGGTCGTGCCCACCGAGCTTATGGTCGGCTGGTGGTTAGCACTGGTAGATGGGCAGCGCAAGAAGCTGTTTTTGTGATGTTGGACGAGGGGGAGGTGAGTACCTCGGTGGTTTTTTCAGGATGGAAGCTGGGCCGGCAAGGACAGAGTTAATTTATTACTGTGTTAGTTGTGGCGGTTTTTCTGTGTGTTTATAAATGTGCTTTCTTTTATATATAGGCTAACACAGTATGGTTTGTGTTTTGTAATAAAAGCTGTGGCCTGTTTTCATCCATATTCAGTTGTCCGTGTTTTATTGGGTAAGTGGTCGAGGGTTGGTTAATGGGTGGCTTATCCCGGAGGCCTATCCCCTCTTCTTCATACAAGGATTGGGGCAGGGACGGAGGCTGCACGGTTGGGTTTTGGGGATGACATTGTAAAGAAGAGTAGGAGGTGGGAATCGGTGAGATTCGGGTTGGTTTGCAGGTTTGGTTGCATGGATTGCGGGACATTCTTATGATTTGGGTTTGATTCCTCAAAGGGAGTTGGTTGGGCAGATAAAGGAGGATCTGAGAAAACTAAACGACAGGTCCAGAGACAATATGACTCCCACATATCAAAGAGGGTTCCCTCGGGCCCATTTAAATGGGTGACCATCTTGCAGTGTCCTTGCCTGTTCAGCAGACACAGAAACATTAAGTAAGTCAGATTTAGTGTAATTAATTTTGAAATTAGACAGAGAGCCAAATATGTCTAAGCAGTTTGTGTTTTTGCTGTGACTTTATTCAACTCTGATTACCCGCTAAATGCGCACCCTCACACGTTATACATTATTTGTTTTTTTAGCACACGTAGGGGTTTCTTTTGAAATAATAATTATATATATAAACCATAATTTTGTATGAAAAATATCTAAAAATGTGGGAAAAATTAGAGAAAAAAGGAAATATACTCACAGCTTCACCTATAAAAACTATATATAACTAGTGCAAATGGAAAAAAAACTCCAAAAGTGTATTTAGGTACTTGTCCTTTTTTGGAAACACCACACATGCCTGGTGTTTTCATTTATTTAGGCACTTTGAGGTTTAAATGTGAATGACGCGCATCGTTGTTTCTAAACAAGATTTTTTTTTAAATATGGAATGCTGGGAGTTGCGCCCCAATAGCGTCCAGAAAAAGAAAAACTACTGCACAAAAGTATATATTTTTTGAAGGTTGACATCCCAAAGTATTTTACCAGGGGTATTTTAGCACTTTTGATTTAACCATTTCAGTGCCAGTCTGTCCTAAACATTGCAGTAAAATTTAATTTTTAACCAACCCTATCTATCCAAACACAGTATTTCAGTAATTTTTTCCCCCTGGTTGCATGAAATTACTGAAACAACTTGTGATTTGTATTCAGAAACACCTCCGAGTACAGGAATACTCTTGGCACTGTGGGTTCAAAATTGGAACATGCGCATTACAGTATTTAAACATGGAATTTTGGCAGATCAGTTTGGTGGCTCCAGGTCTCATTTGAGACACAGTTGATGTCCCATATTTCATTTGACCCTCTAAAACTATTTATTTCCAAACACTAGACAGCTCAGGGAATCTAGTTAGGGGCATATTGGCCTGTCCCATGCAGCTGATTCCACACCGGCGCCTTCCAAAGTTAGTCTAAAAAAAAAAAGATATGTGAAAGAACAAAATAGGTCTTGATTTGTGTTCAGTAACACCCCCTGAGTACAGCAATACCCTACATGCATAGATAACTCATGTTTTTTGGATATTGTGGAGTCAAAACTGGAACATGCGCATTTCAATTTTTAAACTTTTTTAAAATATTTTTTTATCAGATCAAGTTTAGGCCACTGATGTTGATCAGGGAGACCGATCAATAATCAGTGACTTAAAATGTCACTGACAAGTGATGAGGTAATAATGTATTTTTTATGAATAATTTGTGGGTTTTTTTCATTATTACCCTAGAGGACCCCTCTCTCTTTCTGGGGCAGGGTCATCTAGGGGCTGTCATAATGATCATATCACTCCTATTGGCCAGGAGTGATCTGATCATCAGCCCTCTTTACCGGTACGTCCATAGTGGATTCTTGTGATGCGTTTTTTGGATGTACCGGTACGTCCATAGGGGATTGAAGAGGTTAAATAAACTCTCTTCCTTTATCTTATTGATTCCCTTTAAGTATTTAAATGTTTCTATCATATCCCCCTGTCAGGTCTTTCTTCCAGGCTATATGTGTTAAGATCCTTTAACCTGTCCTGGTAAGGTTTATCCTGTAATCCATGAACCATTTTAGTAGCCCTTCTCTGAACTTTCTCCAACATATCTATATCCTTCTGGAGATACGGTCTCCAAGTGAGGTCTCCCCAGTGATCTGTACAACTTTCTATTATTATTATTTATTGTTTTATATAGCGCCATCAAATTTCGTAGCGTTGTACAATGGGTAGACAGGACATAACAAGTAGTCTGTAAGATAACAAATTGACTAACAGAGACAACAGGTGAGGAGGGCCCTGCTCAAACGAGCTTACAGTCTAGAGGGAGTCTACTGCTAATACCCCTCGCTATACAACCAAACATACTGCTAGTATTACCTGTTGCTCTACTGCATTGTCTACCTACCTCTAAATCCTCTGAAATAATTACCCCTAAATCCCTTTCCTCGCCTGTTGAGGTTAGGACAGTATCAAATATTCTATACTCTGCCCTTGGGTTTTTAGGCCCTAGATGCATTACTTTGCATTTATCCACATTAAATGCCAGTTGTCACGGTTCTGACCATTTTTCCAGTTTACCTAAATCCTTTGGCTTCTCCCTCCAGGAACATCAACCATGTTGCAAATTTGTGTGTTGTCAGCAAAAAGACATTTCTTTCCATCAAGACCATCTGCAAAATCACTAATAAAAATATTAAAGACAATGGGTCCAAGTACAGATCCCTGAGGTATCCCGCTGGTAACAAGACCTTGCTCTGAATATACACCATTGACTACAACCCTCTGTTGTCTGACACTCAGCCACTTCCTAATACATTCAACAACAATGGGATCTAAACTCAGAGATTGCAGTTTATGTATAAGTCTTCTATGTGGCACAGTGTCAAAGGCCTTCCTGAAATCCAGATACTCACCCTAAACAATTACTTTAGTCACCCAATCAAAAAAAACAATAAGATTAGTTTGGCATGATCTTCCTGAGGTAAACCCATGTTGTTTTTGATCTTGAAACCTATGTGACTTCAGATGTTCAACAATCCTGTCCTTTAACATTGTTTCCATTAATTTCCCCACTACAGAGGTAAGACTAACTGGCCTGTAGCTGCTCGACTTCTCCCTACTGCCTTTTTTGTGAATGGGCACAACATTCGCTAATTTCCAATCCCCTGGGACAACTCCAGTTAACAATGATTTGTTAAACAAATCGCTTAATGGTTTTGCTAGTACACCACCAAGCTCTTTTAATAACTTGGGGTGTATCCCATCAGGCCCCATCGACTTATTTGTACCTTAGACAACTGAAGTACAACCTAACTGAGATCCCATTCCCTCATTTTCATTTGTAAAAACTGAACAGAAATATTAATTGAGGCAATCAGCTAGACCTTTATCCTCTTCTAAATACATTCATTTTGTTTTTAATCTAACTAATCCTTGTTTTACTTTCCTTTTTTCATTTATTTATCTAAAAAATGTTTTATCTTCCTTTTTTACTGACAGGGCAATTCGCTCTTCTGCATGTGATTTGGCGGCTCTTATAGCTTTCTTTGCTTTTTTCTGCCTAACTTTATAGCTCTGTCTATCTTCCTCACTTTGGGTATTTTTGTATCTACTAACGGATAACTTTTGCAGAGTACCACAGCGGTTTCTTTAATTTTTTACTCTTACTGACCTAATACAGCCTAATATAATTTTATGTTATCTTCAATAATACAACTTTTAACCCTTTCAGGACCGGGTTTTTGTTACTACGTTTGCGCTAAAAGACCAGAGCATTTTTGTGTTTTTGCTATGTCTTTCTTCAACTGTAAATTATCTCTTCTCAATTAGTGCACCCACACAAATCATATATTGTCTTTTTCAGCACAAGTAGGGCTTTCTTTTGAAATACCGTATTTGCTCGATTATAAGACGAGGTTTTTTCCAGAGCAAATGCTCTGAAAAATACCCCTCGTCTTATAATCAGGGTCGTCTTATAATCAGACCTCAAATAGGTCTGATTATGATACTAAGATCCAGATCCCCCGCAGCGATGCAGAGGACCTGGATCCTCCTGTGTTAACCCCCCCCCCAACTTACCGGTGCTTCTGAGTCCCCGGTGCTTAGTCCGGGCTGCGTGTAGAGCTCTACGCGATTCCCGGACTAAGCACTGGGGACCCAGATGCAGGGGACCTGGATCCTCCTGTGTTAACCCCCGACCCAACTTACCGGTGCATCTGAGTCCCCGGTGCTTAGTCCGGGCTGTGTGTAGAGCTCTACGCGATACAATCGCGTAGAGCTCTACACGATACAATCGCGTAGAGCTCTACCCTCCCTGAGCCCCAGGTGCTTAGTCCGGGCAGCATGTAGAGCTCCACGTGAATCGCTAAAAGACCAGAGCACTATACAATCGCGTAGAGCTCTACACGCTGCCCCCTGCATCCTGCTGTGTTATGCCCCCCCCAACTTACCGGTGCTTCTGAGTCCCCAGTGCTTGGTCCGGGCAGCGTGTAGAGCTCTACGCGATTGTATAGTGCTCTGGTCTTTTAGCGATTCGCGTGGAGCTCTACATGCTGCCCGGACTAAGCACCTGGGGCTCAGATGCAGGGGACCTGGACCCTCCTGTGTTATGCGCCCCCCCCAACTCCAAGTTTGGAGAAGGGAGGAGGAGTGTTAAATGGGGGGATGTAAGGCATTTCTGGAGGCAGAGTGCTCTGTGAAATGCCTTTAACCCCTTTAATGCCACTCTGCCTCCTGAAATGCCTTAAACCTCCCTATATGCCACTCTTCCCCATAATATGCCTTTTAACCCTCTAAGTGCCAGAGTGGCATATCATGGGGCACAGTGGCATATAGGGTTAAAAGGCATATCATGGGGCACTGTGACATTTAGAGGGTTAAAAGGCATATCATGGGGCACAGTGGCACATAGGGGGTATAAGGCACTTCTGGGGCAGATGTGCATAACTGGGGGGGCAGGTTGGAAAATAGAAGGAAATAAAACCAAAATATTTTTCTCAAGCATAGCTTTTATTAAAAAAAAGTGTTTAAATGAATTAACATTTACTGGTAAAACTTTTTTCCTATAGGGTCGTCTTATATTCAGGCTTTTTCTTTTTTTCCTAAATTAATATTAAGATTTGGGGGGTCATCTTATAATCAGGGTCGTCTTATAATCGAGCAAATACGGTAATAATACGGTATATATATAAACCATCACTGAGTATGAAAAATATCTATAAATGTGGGGGAAATTGGGGGAAAAAAGGAAATAGTTTCACCTATAAAAACTATATATAACCAGTGCAAATGGAAAAAAAAACCCTCCAAAAGTGTATTTAGGTATTTGTCCTGTTTTTGGAAACACCTCATATGCCTAGTATTTTCATTTATTTATGATGTGCATCGCTTTTTCTAAACAAGATTTTTTTTAATGTGGTATACTTAAATGTGGGAGTTGCCCCCCAATAGTGGCCGGAAAAAGAAAAACTGCTCAACAAAAGTATATATTTTTTGAAAGATGACATCCCAAAGTATTTTTTTTCCATTTTAACAAACCTATTCTATCCAAGCACAGTATTTCAGTATTTTTCCCCCCTGGGTACATGAAATTATTTAGGCATGTGTGGTGTTTCCAAAAAAGGACAAGTACCTGAGTACAGCGATACCCCACATGCATAGATAAATCATGTTTCTCAGATATTGTGGAGCCAAAACTGGAACGTGCGCATTTCATTTTTAAACATTTTTCAACTTTTTTTTAAAAACTTCTGTAAGTGACAAGTTTAGGCCACTGACATCGATCAGGGAGACCGATCAATAATCGGTGACATAAAATGTCACTGACAAGTGATGAGGTAACAATTAGGGGCTGCCATAATGATTAGATCACTCCTATTGGCCAGGAGTGATCTGATTATCATCAGCCCGCTTTTCATTGGTTCTACAGCAGTTTTTAACTGCTGCAGTTACCAGATTTACAGCATTTGACCTGGAAGCACCCTGGACTTTCAGGTCAGTGCTGTTAGTTTCTAAAAAAATGTTTTATTATATATTTTTTATTAACTCTTTCAATGCTGATGCATTGACTGATTATTAGTCCCCACAAGCTTGTGGGGACAAATATTAACCCCTGAAATGCCATCGCAGCATTGAATGGGTTAAGACTGTACGATTGCTTTTAACAGGGCAGCAGGGAAGGGTGGGGGCTGAGAACCCTTTCTCCCTGTCCCTGCCTCTGGCAGCTGGGGCACAATCGCCGGTGCACTGGCGTTTGCAGGGAGGAGTCTCTTTGATCACTCCTGTAGTAGTGATCAAAAGGCTTGGGGGTGTTAATTTTTGGTGTTGCTGGTCTGCCTGGGCTTAAATGATTGCGGCATTTAAGGGGTTAACGATGCTCTTATGGAGCAATCAGGCAGCGGGGGATTGTTGTGGCAGGTCCCCACACAAGTGAACAAACAACCCCCTCCCCTTACCGGCGATTGCATTTTGAGCCTACGGAATCCCTCCATGGGAGTGATCAAAGGCTCTGGGGGGGCTCGAGGTGGCTGTGCTTGGAAGACAGCAGCAGCAGTGCCCCCATGATTGTGTCAACGTGGGGCCATTTTTTTTTGACGTCCCGGTCGCGAAGGGGTTAAAGAATACCATTTCTCCTGGACTCCATTTAAATTGCCCCAGTCTGATAATGACTCCTCTACACATATTCTCATTTTAGAAAAGTCAGCTTTTCTAAAATCTAAAACTTTTGTTTTTGTGTGGTGCGTCACTGTTTGTGTATTTAACCACACAGACTGGTGATCACTAGATCCCAAACTTTCACCTACAGAAATATCCGTTAACAAATCTCCATTTGTGAACACTAAATCCAATATGGCCTTCTTACGAGTTGGTTCCTCAACTATTTGTTTTAAAGATAATCCCAGTAGGGAGTTCAGAATATTTGCACTCCGGGCACAACCAGCTATTTTCGTTTTCCATTTCACATCAGGGAGATTAATGTCACCCATGATTATAACACCCCCCTTCACTGTCATTTTAGCTATTTCCTCCACTAGTAGATTATCCAGGGGGTCTATAAATAACACCTACACAAGCTACTTTACTTTTGACAAATTGTATTGTAACCCAAACCGACTCTATGTTCTCCTCACCAACTTGTGTTAAGTTAGATTTTATGTTATGGGGAAACAGCTTATTGATCCAAGGAGGAATCTGACTGCCGTTTTGGGGTCAAGAAGGAATTTTTTTCCCTGGTTATTGCAAAATTGGAAAGAGCGAAACCGGGGTTTTTTTTGCCTTCTTGTGGATCAACAGCAACAAATTAACAGATATAGGAAAGGCTGAACTTGATGGACGCATGTCTTTTTTCAGCCTATATAACTATGTAACTATGTAACTGTGTAACTATGTTATTTTTCACATATAGGGCCACCCCTTTCTTGCCCTTTCTGTCTTTTCTATATAAAGAGTACCCCGGTATTGATATGTCCCAGTCATTTTTCTCATTATACCATGTCTCAGTAACAGCCACTATATCAACACTATATTGCCACTACTGTTACAAGTTCATGAATCTTATTCCCTGAACTGCAAACATTCGTAGACATGACCTTTAGCTTGTCGTTTAATACTAATGCTGCAATCGCTTTCGGGGTAAAATATATGCTCCTCCCTATTATCTGTATAGACCAAGCCCCCAGATCCACCCACCTGGTTATTAAGTAAATCGCCTTCCCTTTCTACACTGTCTAGCCGGTATTTATTTCCCCCCCATTCCTAGTTTAAAGTGTCCTCCAATCGTCTAGCCATTCTCTCCCCAACCACATTGGATCCTCTTGCATTTAGGTGCAATCCATCATGACTATAGAGATCATACCCCAAAGCAAAATCAGTGCCCAGTGCTCTAAAAACCCAAAGCCTTCCTTCTTACACCAAGACTTCAGCCATGCATTTAGCTGCCTAATCTCCCGCTGCTTTTCTGGTGTAGCGCATAGCACAGGTAGTATCTCTGAGAATACTACCTTGGAGGTCCTTTTTTTAATCTTACTACCTAAATCCCCAAAATTACCTTTTAGGGCACTCCATCTTCCTCTTACTATGTCATTGTTGCCAAAGTAGCTTAATTAGGGTTTTTTGCCTTCTTTTAGATCAAGCGTAGGAAAGTTAGGTAGAAGAGGTTGATGAGAGGGGCCAGACATGATCATAGATCACTTTCTAAGTTTGTTTAATGCCATGACATGCCATTGGACATTAAGGGGTTAAAATATGTGGCCAATTTTTATCCAAACTCTTTTGTGTCAGTGTGTTTATTTTGTTGGAGGTTATGATATTGGAAATCTGGGCCCACAAAATCAACAACTCATGTGCAAGATCAAACTAAACCTTTCTTGTTGGAGCTATTTCTGGCTATGGGAATTAAAGATGCTCAAGATAATACAATAACAGAAAGAGCCCATAGAACTTATAAACCTAAGAATTTGGCAGCTCATATTCCCAGAGACATATGCCAGATTCTCCCCTTTTTATGTTTGTGAGAAAGTGTTTATAGCTGCTAAAGAAGAGCAGTTTATTAACGTTTTTCCAGGATCGCTCTGTGACCGCTCAAATTAACCCCTTAACGACAATCCACATACATGTACGAGGTGACGATGCAATGTGTTAGTGACAATGCCCGTACATGTACGTGGTAGCGTTATTTGCCGTTGATCGCAGCGTTTTTGCCGCGATCGGCGGCATTGCAGTTTTCCTGGAAGCCTCACAAGCAAATCACCGATCTGTTAAACACGCCCCCGAGCCCAATGCAAATCGGGTTAGTGTCATTCCAGGCTGCATCTACAGAGTGGCATATAGGGGGTTAAAAAGGCATATCATGGGGCAGAGTGGCATATAGGGGGTTAAACGGCATTTCTGGAGGTATATATATATATATATATAACTGCTAACAACAATCACACTCCTATCAAGTCAAGGCAGCCAATACATGCTGGAACCTGGGGATGATAGGAGTGTGAGTACAGCCTCCCTATGCCATGTCACCACCATCCACCTTACACATCCATGCTATCATACACACACTCCCTCACAAACATTTAAATACTCATTCCTTCCATTAATCACACATACTTGCTCAAAAACCCTCCCCCACCCCCTTACCTGAACTGCAAATCTCGAAGACTTCTGCAGGGGCCCGGCTGTGCGAGTAACTTCTCTGGCCCCGCCCCCAGAGGAAGGAGGGGGGAGACAGAGTTATGTGACACTCTACTAGCTTCCTGTTCTGACGCTGCTCGCGACCAAAGCATCGGTAAGCAGCCTGGCAACCTAATCGAGGTCTGATTAGAAGACCACCTCGATTATAAGAAGAGGGGTATTTTTCAGAGCAAATACGGTATATATATACTTCAAAGATGTCCCAAGTATGGGTCGTGGGCACAATTTTTTTTTTTGACTACCATAAACTTTGACAAAGGCTAGTGGTAGAATTAGTGCATGGAAAGGGTTAAAATACCAGCATTTGAAATACCTTGGGGTGTCTAGTTTTTAAAAATATATGGTTTGATGGGTTAAATTCCATTGGCCGGCTTCAAAGATACCCGAAATAGCACATGGGGCAGAATGACCAGCTTTGGGAAAAAAAAAATTTTGAAATAGCAAAACGCTACTGGTACTTATTGCCCCATAACCTGCAGGAAAAAGCAAAAGACATGAAAACATTGGGTATTTCTAAACTCAGGACAAATAGTAGAATCTATTTTTTTCATTAGTTTTTGCAGATGAGTAAAAGTTTTTTGTTTAAAAAGTGAGAAAAGGTAATTTTTTAACAAAAAAATCACCATATTTTATCATTTTGTTTTATAGTAAATAAGATGATATGATAAAAATAATGGTATCTAAAGAAAGCCCTGTTTGTCCTGAAAAAAACTAATATATATAATGTGTGGGAGCACGAAATGAGAAAAAAAAGAAAATCACAGCTAAACAGCAACACTGAAAAATGTTAAAAGAGCCACTGTCCCACAATATACTACTAGTAAGAAACAGTATTGTCCTTAAGGGGTTAAAAGAAGATCACTAAGTTTTTGGGTTTTTTACTGAGGTATTGAGAAAACTGAAAATCAAATACAGCTGGGGATTTCCTCTGAAGGTTTTTTTCAGATATGAGGATTGTGATTACACCATTCAAAACAATGATGATGATAAAGCAAAAGATTGGTTGGAAAATCATGTGACAAAAGGAAAATAATGTTATGGTTAGGATGGAAATGCTCGAAGCACACTTAATATGAATTAAAACAGTCAGAGATGAGGCCTTGGGGGGAACTGGGGTATGGAGAAGTTATTTTGTGTGTTTTTTTGTGTTTAATGCAAATTTTTGTTAAGGTATTTGATGACCTGATATGACAAATTTGGCTACCAGTATATTTGGAATTAATATTTAACTGCAATGCAATGAAAACTTAATTTGTATAGGTTAAGAAGATAATATACATACACAAATGTTGGGACGTTACGAAATTTTGTCATGTAATCAGGCCATCGCAAATCTAAACAAAACGGCCATGTGGCTGCACACAGAAGTGCCCGATGTGGCCGCCAGGGCCATCTTTAATGTATGATATCTTTTTTTTCCTCTTTCTTTTACCTCTATTGCCTCTTCTCTGCCTCCGGTATAAATTTAGTTTACCAGCACAGACAACAAATCGTATGTAGTGTAGCACTGTTTTCAGTATGTTTCTCTACACATTGAATACGGTAGAGACTTATAATGTATAGTAGGTAGGTTGTATTGTTTTGTTTGTTTTATGCTTTGTTTTATGTTTATTGTTATATGTTGGGTATATGTACCGTGGGAGTGCAGCCTATAATCAGGGTTTAGCACAGGGATGCACAATCTGTACCACCCGACGCCTGGGACATGCAGTTCTGGGCGCCGGGCAGGTGTTTTTTTTTCCTTTTTCATTTAGCGCTTCAGGGGAGGTGGATCCTCCTCTCTGGCAGCCGGTGGACGTCTGCTCAACGCAGACAACCCCCGCTGCTGCCGGCACTTCCGCCCGGGCTTCTATGAAGGAGCACCAGCATTACATGCTGGCAAGCAGCAGCAGAGGTTGTCTACGCGCATCGCGCAGACGTCCACCTGCTGCCTTCGCTAGATATCAGGGAGTCTCGGATGCATTGGTAAGTCGGGGGGCAGAGTGGCATACTTGGAGGGCAGAGTGGCATTTCTGGGCAGCATTAAGAATATCAGGGGGCAGAGTGGCATATCTGGGGGGCAGAGTGGCATATCTATAAGTAAGGTGCATTATGAATTAAGGGGGGACCTTAAAATGGCTATTGGCTTTCCAAATTTCTGTTTGTATATAACCTGGCATAATAGATACCAAACATGTTAAAATCTACATTCCTGTTCATTAGATAAAATACTGTTTAACCTTGCCACGCATGTATTGTTTCTTTAAAACAACATTTTTCTTTAAAATTGCACAAAACTTTAAGGGTGCGGCCTATAATTGTGCCTATATGGTATTTGTTATGGTGGGATGTGATCACCATGGTACTCTGGATCCGGGCATTCAATATATCGCTCTGGGCTGGACTCAGATTTGACAGGTCAGGCTTATCAAGCAGTTCCAACCCCAAGGCAAAATCATCAGTGGCGTATAGTCACGAAGAGCCTCATTGATACTCGCCGGTGCTGACGCCAACTTATTTGGGGAGTCCTCCAAGTGCTTAATATTATGCCTAGGTTTTCTGGGCTTTGCCACAGCTGCCAAAAGTCTACCCAACCTGTTGCCCCATTTAAAGAATTTTGATCGGGTATAATCTTATAGAGATTACGCTTTTTCCTCTAAAAAAGGTATCCACTTTTTGTATGGTTTGTGTGAAGCGGCACTTGTTTTCCACTGTTGGGTCTTGTGTGTGCTGCAGCAGCGTTTCCCATAAGGTGATTATATTTAGCAGGCCATGGTCTACACTTTTGCGCTGAGTACAAAATGATATGCCCCCTAATCTCTGCCTTGGCCCTTTCCCCAAAAAAGCACAGGGTTCTCCATTGTTTTCATCAGCAAAATTGCCCCACGTTGCCTCCAAAAAGGATTTAAAGTTATCAATCATTATATATTGGGCGAATCGCCAATGTGTAGTGTAAGCTGTTGTGACCTGAAGATCCGGGTAAAGTATAACGGGTGCATGATCGGAGATAAGGATATCACCAATAGAACTATGTGAGATGTGAGGAACAAGAGAGGGGGAGACCAGAAAGAAATCTAACCGTGGGGAAGTGTGATGTGCGCTAGATACATGGGTGTAATCATGGGTTGTTGGATGAGCTGCTCGCCAAGGATCAACTAAGTGTAAGTTCTGCGTAAGTAGGTAAATACCTGCCCCGTCGGGGAATGGTGTGGATAGAGTCTGTTCCTGCCTGTCAAGTCATATGTCCTAAACCGTATTGAAACCTCCACCAACAAAAACATCTGTGAAAACAGTATTTGTGAGCAGATCAAACAATTTACGATAAAAGTGGTAATTATAAACATTAGAAGCATAAATATAACCTGTAGCATAAGTTTACATTCGATTGTGACATAGAGCAATACATATCTACCCTCTGGGTCTAATGTGGTGGAATCCACTTGATATGATAAGGACTTATGAAGCAAAATATCCACCCCCCCTCGACTTTGTTTTGTATGGGCCAAAACACACGTTCCCACCCAAGGGGCCCTAAGCATGGACGCATCCATGTCTTTCCAGTAGTAAGACCGCTTGTGAACGCAGTCACCTAAGATGGCTCTGCACCTGCTTGCCCTTAACTGGAAAGAACATGTGAGACATAGGCAACACAATAGCATGGTCATGACAGACCCAAAAAAATACCAAAAATATAACGACTTTTACCTTTACCCAAGAGTCGCCCGATCTCAAGGCCGTTGGGTGGAGAGTCCACTTTATCAACCGACTTATCCCATGTCTTTGGTGACAGAAGGCACGGGAACCAGCCCGGTGCCACCGATGTTAAGGAACACGGGAGCTCTGTTAGAAAGCGGCCATTAAGGATAAGTCCGCCCCTTTAAAAATATTTTTTTACATTCTGTTGGAACTGGATAGTTCCCGTGATGGTGACATCACTGCATAACTAATTTATATATATATATATATATATATATATATATATATATATATACACACATTGTATATATACACACATTGTATATATACAATGTGATTAGAAAGCTGGGCTCCATTGACTTGCACAGTTGAATTCAGTACCTGTATCTAACCTGCAAGGAGAGTGGAGAGACCCTCTTGGAAACGTGTTTTAGTTTTTAAAGGACACCGCCATTTTGTGAGAGGCAATCTCTCTCGCAGCAGTGGTCACCGTGCATCCTGGGGTGGGTGTTTGTTGATTGCCTCCTAAACTCTTTAAACCCCTTCAATCCCCTATAGACGTACCAGGACGTCCAAAAAACGCCTATTAAGAAACCCCTATGGACGTCCCGGTACGTCCAGCCCTTCTTGCAGCGTCAGGGACACATCCCTGCCGCTGCACGGGAGATCAGGCAGCCTGGACTCCCCACTGACAGCAGAAGCCAGAAAGCTGTTCCTTTTCAAACTGCCCGATCATGCGAGCAGTTTCAAATGCCCAATCGCGCAATCGGGCATTGACTTCCGGGTTGCGTCACGGCTGACGTAACCCGGAAGGTCATCGGAGGACAGAATATCCCCTGCAGGGGATTTTCAGGCTTATTGTCAATATCTTTGTGAATCCAGATGGACTAAAATCAAAGGAAAAAGAGCCATAATAGTGTAGTATGTTCTAACAATGTACGATAAATAAAAAATGGATGCACTCACATCGTTAGTTGTACACCAAAAAGTGTACCAAATGCGCTTGAGTAAGGGGACCAGTATTTATCTTGCAGGTCTGTCCTTTCCTTAATCAGAGGATCCAGTAGAACTTGATGTCACGAACAGATGAAGGGGAATGATTCCAGGGGTATATAACATTAATAGTGTCACAATGGATAAAATGTTTAATTTTAAATTATTTTCCTGTGTTCGTGCATTTAAAAGTGGTCGTTTTTTTCTCTTGTAAAGTGCATGTTTTGCACAGTTTACATTTCCCACATTTGTGGTATCCAGGTGTCTTAATTGATAAAAAGTTTTGATTGTTTTTTTCTTCTATGCTAGGTAGTGTACTGGGGGCCAGTATGGACTTAAGATTCTCAGTTCTTCTTTAGATAACATTTGGGTTATCCGGTAAACAGTCTTTTAAAATATTGTCCTGTTTAAGGATTGGCCAACATTTTTTGATCGCTTTTTTAATGTCAAAGGCTTTATCATTATACCGAGTGAAGAAGGAGAATTTTTTATTTGGTTGTTGTTGGTTTTTCTTAAAAAATTCTTCCCTCTTCTTCTGTTTAACCGACATAAAGCTTTGTTGTAGAAGATCTTGTGGATAATGTTTGTCTTCGAATTTCGTTAATAATTTCTGACTTTGTGTTTGAAAATCTTCTTCATTTGAACAATTTCTACGAATTCGTGCAATTTGCCCTTTTGGGATATTTCTCAACCAATTAGGATGGTGGCAGCTTGTAAAATTAATAAATCCATTCCTATCTGTTGGTTTGAAGTATGTTTTTGTATGTATCTCCTCTCCATGTGTGTATAATGTTAAGTCTAAAAAATTTATTTCTTTTTGATGAATACACGATGTAAATTGTAAATTATAATTATTCTGATTAACATATGTTATAAAGGCATTTAGGTCATCTGTAGAACCTTTCCAAATTATCAAAATATCATCTATGTAGCGACGCCAGAGGACCAGACTTGCGCCGAATGGGTTATTGGACCAGATGTTTTCGGTTTCCCAATCTGCTACATACAGATCGGCATAACTCGGCGCAAATCTGGTCCCCATGGGCGTGCCACACAGTTGAAGAAAAAAATTGTTGTCAAACCAAAAATAATTGTATGTGAGAATAAACTTGATGCAATCTAAAATAAATTGCTGCTGGAGAGGATCCATTTGGATGTCTTTTTCGAGTGTTTTTTTGATTGCTAATATCCCTTTATCATGGGGAATCACTGTATACAGTGATGTTACGTCTAGTTGCCCATATATAGTCCGATGCCCATTTTATATCTTTCAGGATTTCCAATATATGCTTAGTATCTCAAATGTAAGAAGCCGCCAATGTAACGTATTTCTGGAGAAAGAAATCGACATATTGGGAAGTGTTGCTGGTTAAGGAATGTATTCCGCTAATTATTGGTCTTTCAGGAGGAGTGGTCATATTTTTATGAATTTTTGGTAAAAAAGAAAAATTTGCTACTTTAGGGAACTCTGTATTTAAAAAACTAAATTCTTGATTATTTAAAACTCCATTATTCTTACCCTCTTGTAATAAGGTTTTAAAATCCATTTGAAAAGATTTAGTTGGATCTCGTTGTAATTTTTGGTACGTAACTTTATCGTCTAAAATTCGATAAGCCTCATGCAGATAGTATGCTCTGTCCATAATCACCGTCGAGCTGCCTTTATCTGCGGCTTTAACTACGATTTGCTTGTTTTCTTTTAATGCTTTTAAACTCACTATTTCTTGTTTTGTGAGGTTATATTTTCGTCTTTTATTTTGTTCAATCTTTTCAAATTCATGAAGCAACATATCAGTAAAAACTTGTATGTGCTCACTCTTTTCATGGTGTGGGAAGAAATGGGATTTAGGTCTAAATGTAGTATGTATAAAGGTATCTGGAATTATTTGTTTATCATTTTCCGTATACAGTTCTTTTTTCATAAAGAATCTTTTTATTGTCAATTTTCTTAAGAATTTTTGTGCGTCCATAAATAATTCAAAGCCACTGGGGCCTTTGTTAGGGGCAAATTTGAGGCCTTTAGATAGAAGTTTTAATTCAGTAGGATTTAGAGTAACCTTTGAAATGTTAATAATTTCATCTTTTTCGGTTTTTTAAATGTCCTCTGTGTCCTCTATGTCTCTGTGTATTTTCTTTCTTTTTATTGGGGATTGTGCAAATGTCTGGCAAATGTCTGGAATCTGTTTTGGGTTTCTCTTACTGGGAGATTCCATTTTTGTTCCCTTCCTAATTCCTCCTTTCGGGATCACTCCCTGCCTAAAAAAGCCTGTCTGGAGTCTTGTGATATATTGTGTTCAGGACGTCTTTCAGTGTTCTTAGTGGATGAATGATCTCTATCTATATAATCATCTTTTCTCTTATTTTGATATTTTGAATCTCTCTTAGGGTATTCATAAGGTTTGTCTTGATAGATCCGTGTGTCCTTAAATCGGTTTGTAGACATTGATCTATATTTGTCAGTTCTCTGATTATTGTATGTGTGTCTATTAAATCCTGTTTTTTGATTATAAGGATTATTTCTATATCCCTGTGAATTATAGTTTTTCATAGATATTTTGTTGGTTCCATTCTGATAATCATCTTGGTCTCTTTTTAACTTTTTCTTTTTCTTGTCTATAACTAATTCTTCTATTTTTTGAATTTTTATTCTTAAGCTTTCATTTTTCCTTTCTATTTCTGTACTTTCTATGTTTTGATGTATTTTTTCTTCTGTCTGCCTAATTTCAGTTTCAATATTTTTTAGATTTTCTTGCTGTGTTTCAACTAATAATATCATTAGGTCTGTGGAGCATCTATCTAGAATGTCATTCCATTTATCCATAAAAGGTGCATCATTTTGACCAAAAGCTGGGTATTTTTTAATTCTCAGTCCTCTTGGTATCAATTTATTTTTAATATAGTGCTCTAGGAATGTGATCTCCCACCATTTCTTTATCTCTTTTTCTGCTAGTCTTTCTAGTTGAATAAATGGGTCTATTGAAGGGTGATTTTCAGTGTGCTCATGTGAAAATATGTTATTCATTTTAAGTGTTCTTTGTTCTCTAGAGCTGGTGTATTGGCTTCTTTGATATGCCATAATTGTGCACGTGAGAAAAGCAATAAGGAAGAAAAATAATAATATAAAATAAATATAATATGCTATATCTCGTGTACGTGAATTCAATGTGTAAAGTGAAAAAAGTAAAAAAAGTGATATACTTCCCAGATGACCGCAGCAACCCAAAAAAGCACTCTTCCTTAGGGTGCGAATATACAGATATACGGATGGTTGGGACGCAGGTACATGTGAGGGAAGAAAACAAATATATATAGTGTAAAAAGTATAAACACTAGGAAATGTGTAAAGTTATGATTGCACTCACAAACAAATAGAATGCTTCAGGCCTTTCAAATGATGTTAAAAGTGGAATCTTTAATTGATCTTCATATAAGATCTAAAAAAATAAAACTGAACATGGTGCAGTATCTTCAATAAAACAGTATTGATTATTTAGATTGCACTCACAGTTCATCCATGCACGGAGTGCATATAAAAGCGAATAAAGTCCACCGGGGGGGGAGTCCCGTGTGGTCTTTCCTCGTGAGTAAAAGTCCGCCGTGGGGGTTCCGTGTAGTCCTTCTGACGTGTTTCGCCGTATGGCTTCTTCAAGAGAAGGGTTTTCTATCCGGTATGGATACATAGACTACACCAGCTGCCACTTACCCTCCTGGTTAGATAACATACCAAAAGGACAGATGATGAGGGTCAGGAGGAACTGTACTCGAGAGGCAGATTTTAAAACACAAGCTACAGAAATAGTTTATTGAAAAAAGGTATCCAATGAACTTACTGAATTAAAGCATGTCAAAAGTGGATGAATACATACATAAATAAATAAATAAAAACAAACAAAAAAGCCGGTAGTATGTGTTGATTATTTGAATCATTGATTCTTTAATTTAATGATCCAGTCCTCATATATAATTGTTTTTCTTTTCTGTTGTGGGCTAATCTAGTGGAGACCAGTCTCCATCTGTAATTGGAATAACACCTGATTTTTCAGGTGTAAATAAGAAAATGGTTTCCTTTCTTTCCAATTTTTTGCGATCATCAGTTTCGTAGCTGCTAAACCTCCCTCTAAATTCCCTACTCAGAACATTTATGACCCTCTGGAGGGACACATACGTTTACGAGAGAAAGAGAGCTGTTTTATTACTAGTGGCAAGTTATTATCGGTATTCCGATATTTATACATATACATATTATTTTTCCTCAGCTTATTAGTTTTCAAAGAAAATATAAGGTCTTTATTATAAGCCTATAAGCCTCCTGTATTTCTCTTGGTGTCAAGGGTGAGCCCATTTACCAGTTTACATCATGGCAGGAGATCCCAACCCCTCTCAGGATTTCATCCTGTCCTGGTTGGAAGAAAAGTTTTCCTCTTCCATGGAAACTTTTATGAACAAAATGACTCAATCCATGAACCAGGCTGGACCTACTGTAGTTGCTTCTGACACTCAGATTCAGAAAGACACTTCTGATTCAAAGACCTCCAAACGTCCCTGGAAAGGGAGTAGCGTTTCAGCCGGAAAGGGTAAAGGCCGTGCTAAACGCTCTAGGAAAGAAGCGTTCACTCCACAAGTTCAGGAGCCTAAGGAGGCTAATTCGGAGAATATTCTCCAATTATTAGATGAATGGCATGCAACATCTTCGGATGATTCGCAACAGGCTGAATTTCTGGCTTCATCCAGAAACCATAAATCCCAATTTGTTCATGAGAGCCTCGTGGGTGAGCCCCACCATCATTCTATCCGTAATGCACCTACGGTTTCTCCTCAATCTTCTCCTGCGGATACTCCAGTGGTAGACTCCATGAAACACTCTGATCGGAACAATCAGAAACCGTCTGGACTTAAGGAGTTCCCACAGGCCTACCTATTGGAGAAACTCGTGAGAGAGAGTCCTGTGTTTAAGTCCCATTGTTTTTAAGAACTGTTTTTGGGCTCTAGTATTAATATCCACAAACCCTAAGAGAGGATCACGTTACCAAATTGTGATATATATATATATATATATATATTATATATATGTTGTTTGCCCGGGGTGGGTCGATATATATATATATATATATATATATATATATATATATATATATATAGATAAATGTTCTAATTCGGATTTCTCACGAATCTGGTATCAAAATCGTGAGTGGTGGCAGACTACCTGAGGGGATAGAGGCAGGATTTGGGGGCTTATTTGGTATAACTGATGCCTTGTTAAGGGGTGAAGTTAGTAAATCCAGAGGCCTGGTGCTATTAACCCCTTCATGCCCACTCCCTCCACACAGTCACGGCTTGGCAAGAAGTACTGACTGTGACAACTACGTCTGACAAAAAGAAAGTCCTTCAAGCAAACAGACTTTTACAATACCTCCTGAGGTAGCCACACACGGCGAAATACGTACTTTTTAATTTTTTTAAATATCTAATATATTCATCTATTTATATTAGATTTATAGAAAAGATTCTAAGGGCTAGACCCTTAATAAAATTATATATTGCTTAAGTATCGGCTATTTATTGAAGGCTGCCCCTTATAAAGGGAATAAGGGCATTTCTGGTGGGGATTTATATCCTTGGAATCATTCCCCTTCATCAAGGAAAGAACAGACCGGCAAGCGCATGTGGTACACTTTTTGGTGTACAACTAACAGTGTGAGCACATCCATTTTTTTTTTATTTATCATACATTGTTACAATATACTACACTATTGTGGCTTTTTTTCCATGGATTTCAGTCCATCCAGATATATTGACAATAAGCCTGCAAATTATGGTTTTATTGTGAGTGCAATGAATGATGAAAAATATTGCAAGTCTACATTTTTTCTTCTTTCATTTGATCTTATATGAGCACCGCCAAGTGGAAGTTTTCCAATTCAATTTACCCCCTCAAACCATATATTTATTGAATATCAACATGCAGACCCTCTGAGAACTCTATTGCTTTATGCTGGGTGCCCCCATTTTGTGAGAAGCAGTATACTTCTCACCATGCCATTTCTGATCAAACTCTGGGGTTGGTTTTTGGTGTTGCTGATTTCAGCACCAATTGAGCATAGGAGGTGATCACTGATCACTTCCTAGTCTTTTTAAGCATGTGGCTGCCGTCATATTAAATACGGCGAACGTAAGCACTCCTGACAGCGATCACAGGGGGCCCCACAACTTTGAGGGATTGCAGCAAATGCATTTGAGCGAGGAAAGCAATCTTTTATAATTTTCTAAGCTCATTTAATGCCATGTCATTGGTCATTAAGGACCAATAATTAACATTTTTATTGACATTCATCTTAACTAGGATTAGTCTAAAACCTCAAGTTTTCCAATATTAAAAGTTCAACAAAAAACTATAAAAAAAAAACAAATTCCTATTTTTTTTTTTTAATGTTGACATGTTAAAATGTTACATATGATTTCAAAAGAGGAAAACATTTTGAAAGGAAATTGACAACAGATAATATTGGGATTTCAAAAATTCAAAAACAAATTAATATGAAAGTTTCAGCGTGGACACAGGATTTCACTCTGCTTAAAGTTCTTTCATATGTTGAATCCGTGAGGGCCCTGTTCTTTAAATTAATGTTTACCATATGGTTCCTTTGAGGAAAACTCAATAATACATTGCATTTGCAGATCTCACAAAAAACGAGCTAAACATTGAAAGATCCCTGCTGTTAAACATCTCAAAAAATGATATATGCTAAAACTTCAGACCTTAGTTCCAGTAGGTTGCAAACAGATGTTTATGGATATTATGGTCAACAAACCTAACAGAAAGAAAAGTATGACTTAGTAAAGTGTAGAACAGGGGATTGTTTGATCCCTGGGAAGCAAGGCATACGTCCGTTAGGGTATTTTGAAACACACTAAGATCTCCCATGCAGTTAACCTCCTATTCAGTTATTCTGCAGACTGTCTCATCAAGTTGCTTCCATTGCATTTTATCAAGACCAGCTATGGCTCTTAAAATTCTTGAAAGGCATTCTTCTCTATCAGATTAACTCCATATATATATATATAGATAATAAAAACAAACAAAAAAAAAAACAAAACTGAAATAACCACCATGTTACATTCAGATGACCAAGTCATCATATCCACTTGTAGGTTAAGATTGGTCTTTGCTACAGTTTTTTTTTTTTTTAAAGATGTTACTTTTTAGAAGAATTTACGCCAGGGTATAATTTTAAGAGCTGTAAAAATTTATACTGCTCATACCAGTTTATAATCCCCTTTTACAGGCCTTAGAATGGAAATATACATATCATACTCATGTTAGGATTTTCATTTGGAAAAACAAGATTACTAAATAACAGGCTGTAGAATCAACATTCAAAATAAAAATATAAAGGGGAGGCCGAATTCTCAGGTCTTATTTAGGCACCTAAAACTTTCCAAATCAGCTCAGACACACAGGACACTCCGCTGCAGGGTTTCAGAATACTTTCCTATGATGAAGTATCCACATCTTGTGGTTTTCATACTTCAATAATTTTTTTTTTTTTAAATATAACTGCTCTTGCTTTATTTTGAGACGTGGCTGTTGCAGAATAGTTCTGTATGTTTTCCATTTTTAATCACATACGTGTTTCTGGCGTTTGCAAGCTTTGAAAATAGGTCACTGGCAAAGGGTTGGATGACATTTTCAAAACTTATAACACTAACAACTTCACAATCCAGCTGCTTGTCAGGGACATTATTAAATGTGGGTTAATACTAGGAGCTTGACAAAGCATGCTGGATCACATGTAAACAGCCACAGTTGCCTAAGATAACAAAGTAAAAATCAAAGCAGGAAGTGTGATTGTATCGACAATGGGAAAAATCTTTCCTGGATGCATTGCAGCAATATAATGGTAAGCTAAGTTGAACAACTAGTCATGTTTTTAATACACTTCAGCCAGGAAGACCATTTACAACTCACATGAAGGATGGCACTTTATCACAAACATACTTTTCTCATGTTAGAATAAGAAAAGTTAGAAAATAATCTGCAAGTACATTAAAACAAATAAGGCTCTGTTAAACGCCTGTTGTCGGGTGGCATTTTCAACATGCATATTCTGGTTAAATCTAGAAACAAGACATTTTCCCAAATTTTTATTTTTTTATAAAACCCCCCAGTGTATTGTGCAGTCTCCAGGTCAGTTTTCCTTGATGGTGGAGATGTCACAAGTTCAAACAAGGCAATGATGGTGTGTTTTTCTTTTCAGCTTAAGGGTGGGAGGAAGAAAAAAACAGACTGGAAAATACAGGGATTTGGGGGATGGTTAATATAGAGTTTCAGCATTGCTGCTTCTTGGTCTCTTGATTTTTTCAATGTTCTTCAGAATCATATCATGTAATGTTACCTAGTAAACAAGAAAACAGATGCATGTTATTTTCTAGCATTGCACACAAACTCAGTGTGTATCACACATATATACATACACACTAGGGCTGCAACAACTAATCGATAAAAATTGATAATGAAAATTGTGGGCCAGTTATGGTTAATGGGGTCTTTAGGGTAAATTTAGGGCCAGTTATGGTTAACGGGGTGTTTAGGATTAATTTAGGGGCAGTTATGGTTGTCTATGCACATCGCGCAGATGCTCACCGGCTGCCACTACTAGACACCAGGGAGTCTGGAGCACGGGCCGTAAGTCTGGGGGGCATATCAAGGGCACAGTGGTATATAGGGGTTATAAGGCATATTTGGGTGGGCACAGTGGCATATCTGGGGGGGGGAAGAGGAGCATATCCGGGGGTTTAAGGCATATCCAGGGGCATATCAAGGGCACAGTGGTATATAGGGGGTTATAAGGCATATTTGGTGGGGCACAGCAGCATATAGGGGGCAGAGTGGCATATCAGGGGATATAAGGCATATAGGGTATACAAGGCATATGTGGGGAGGTCAGAGTGGCATATTTGGGGATACGTGGCATATTTGGAGGTATGTGGCATATCTGGGAGGCAGTGTGGCTAGCCTAGGCTCAAATGTGCATAATTTGGGGGGGGGGGCCATGTTGGGAAATAAAAACAAGAAATGCATTTTTCTCAAAGTTTTTTTTTTTTATTCTGCTGTTTGTTTTTAACATCCTGTTTATTATTCAATTATTTTAAATAAATGAAAACATTTGTTTTTTTTATCTGATTAATCGAAAAAAATAATCGGCCAACTAATCGATTATGAAAATAATAGTTAGTTGCAGCACTAATACCCAAACCTGTGAACAGTGTGTAACAGATATTTCCTTGTTTAGGAAAGAAAAGCACATGACCATTAAAACATCACATGGATCAAACATACAGCATAGGCATTGTTGATGTTGTGAATTACTATTTTAGCTGGAAATGGCTGATTTTTTAAGCAATATATTAAAGGTCCATAACCAGCAACCATGAATCATATGTTAAATAATCCAAGGCCAATTGATAATTAGAAGATCCTTTTGCAAGGCTAGCACAGCTGAAAACTGTTATACGGATTTAACAAAAACAATAAAACAGTCCTCCTTTAGACTTATCTGTAGCGTTAGAATCTGTGGGTTCGATTGTAGACCTAAAATGGGCAGAAACAAAAGAACCTTCTGGAAGTCTATTTTTGCTCTGAGAAATGAAGGCTATTCCATGCGAGAAATTCCCAAGAAAGGGATCTCATACAACGTTGGGTCCTACTCTTCACAGAACAGTCTGTCTCTAACCAGTATAAAAAGACTAGTAGGAGGACAACTGAGCAAAGATGACAAATACGTTAGTGTCCAGTTTGAAATAGACACCTCAAAAGGTCCTCATCTGGCAGCATTAAATAGTAACCGCTGAACAGTTGTCTCTTTGTCAACCGTGAAGGGGAACTCCGAGATGCTAACCTTCTAGGCAGCACTGGAACCCCCCCCAAAAAAAAAATGTACAGCCACCTTAAACTGCTGTAAGCTTTATCTTATCAGTCTCTATTGTGCTCCTTAAACTCCTTTAACTGCTGCCCAAGTCTCACATAGATGTCTGCGATTAGGTTTGCTTTTAACTTGACAGAGGAAGATTTATATAGATTTGGTCACCGGCCAACCCTTCGTGTTCGTCTACAGGGGGGGGGGGGAAATCTTTGTATCCTATGAATATTCGCCCATTGCCGTGTTCGGTTTGGGGAAATATTCGTGTACATTTTTGGTGTTTTTTTTTTTTTTTGGGGGGTTGGTGCCAGGATTTTAAAGGGCCTCCTCTGCCATCATCCAATGAATATTACCTTGGAGGTCATTCGCCTAAGTTTCTAACCTAGTGCCCTAAAATAATTTTTAAGGACCCCCCCACCTGCCCTTAACTTTGTCGTTTGTACCATCATGTACTACAACCGCTGGATCATCTCCAGTCCCTCTAATCTGTCCATCCGCAATATGACGAACCCGAGCACCCGGGAGGCAGCATACTGTTCAGCATTCGGGGTCCTGGTGACAGATTACCTTATCAACCTTTCTTATAATTGAATCCCCTCCTACCAGCACCTGTCTAGCCTTCCTTGCCGTCTGGCTCCCCACTATACTGGAAAGGCTACTCTCCTGGGTGCTAGGAGAGTCGGCCTGCCCCAGAAATGCTTCTTCTGAGCTAGTCTCCCCTGCATCTTCACACAAACTGGCAAACATGTTGGGGTGATCTAGCCCAGAACAAGCGAGGACACTCACTTGATCTGGTTTTCTCCAGATCATGCTCCCTTTCAGATTTCTCCATCTCTCCTTTCCCTCTGTCTGACCACCACCTTCTAACCTTTTCTCCAGTGCTAACCCCTAACAAAACAAAGTTGCAGCGCTCACCCAGCTGTCAGCCTCACTAGAACCTCTCTTACCTTCCATATCAACCCTTTCTTGTCCAGACGCAGCAGCCTCTTTTTATAATACACTTGCCTCATCTCTCGACAGCATAGCTCCAGTTACTATGTTACCCCCGACAATTGAAACGCAAACCATGGTATACAAAAATCCCACGCTTTCTTCAGAAGTGCTGCTGCACGGCTGAACACTAGTTCAGAAAATCAAAATCCAGCGAAGACCTTACTAACTATAAATTAATGTGTTGCATTTCAAAAGGGCAAACTTTGATAAGCTAAGGTCAACCATGGAATATATAGACTGGGATGGATTGTTCTCTGGTTTAAACACGGAGGACAAATGGGATACCTTTAAGCACACATTGCAAAGTTACACATCCCAATATATACCTATGGGAAACAAATACAAAAGAAACAAATCAAAACCAATGTGGCTTACCTGGAAAGTAAAACAGGAAATAAGGAATAAACAACTGGCATTTAAGCAACATAAAAGTGAGGGGTCGGAAGTATCATTTATGGCATACAAAGATGCCAACCAAGCCTGCAAAAAGGAGATTAAATTGGCTAAACTAGAAAATGAGAAACTTATTGCCAGGGAAAGTAAAACCAATCCCAATAAATTTTTTTAAGTATGTAAATGGGAAAAAGTTAAAGGTAGAGAACGTTGGTACGTTAATACCTGAAACTGGAAATTTGGTTAGTGAGGACAGAGAGAAAGCCGACATCTTAAATGCTTTTTTTTCTTCTGTTTATACCAAGGAAGAGCCAATGACAGAGCCCCTGCTGACTAATTTTAAGGAACCGTTGCAGCAAACATGGGATTGGCTGACAAGAAAAAGTGCTCAAGCAATTAAATAATGTTAAGGTAGACATGGCCCAATCATTATTACTAATCTTTAGGGATTCTGTCAGCTCGGGCATAGTTCCATTAGATTGGTGCAAGGCAGATGTTGTGCCCATATTTAAAAAGGGATCAAAATCTCAACCGGGCAATTACAGGCCAGTAAGCTTAACATCGGTAGTGGGGAAATTATTTGAAGGGTTGCTAAAGGTATACATTCAAGATCATATCTTGATCCATAATCCAATCAGTAAAAGTCAACATGGATTTGTGAAAGACCGGTCTTGACAAACCAACCTATTAGCATTCTATGAAGACGTTAGTAAAAATATAGACCTGGGGGTGGCCGTAGATGTGATTTATCTGAACTTTGCTAAGGCATTTGATACGGTCCCGCATAAAAAGCTACTCTATAAATTAACAGAAATAGGCTTAGGGGCAAATGTCTGTGTGTGGATCAGAAATTGGCTAAAAGATAGAATGCAGAGGGTTGTTGTGAATGGATGTTTCTCAGCCTGTACGCAGGTATTAAGTGGAGTGCCTCAGGGGTCTGTCCTCGGTCCTCTTTTTAATTTATTTATAAATGATCTCCCAAGCTGCATTGATAGCCACGTTACAGTATTTGCTAATGACACAAAATTAGGCCGGGTAATTCAGACTAATCTTGATGTTTCTTCTTTGCAGGAAGATTTAGACAGAGTTGGGGACTGGGCGTGCAAGTGGCAGATGAGGTTCAATATAGAGAAATGCCAAAATTGGAGGCCACTAGGAAGCTCTCTCAAATATAGGTAAAGCACCACGTTTCCAGAATCTGGGCAGGATTTGGATCCAGATGAACTAAGTCAAACATCTGGGATCTTGGAACCTGTATTTTAAACTGCCATTAATAGAAGCGCTAGGCTCTCACAGTTGTTGCCCCCATACGGGCAAAAATATCAGCCTTTAGTTATGGGTAATCTGCAGAGGCTTCCTTTTCATAGTACATCTTTTGTGCTTCTGGCAGGAGAAAAGGAGTACTATTTCCACTGTTCTGGAAGCCAGGCTTCAAGGGTGGCTGCTTGTTCATAGTCAGCAGATAGGTGTACATTTTTGGAGTCATTTTCTGCAGACAACTGTTGCTTGTATCTTGCCGACACTTCCTGCCTCTGCAGGTGTTTTATGACAACCTTTAGCAGAGCATGATCCATGAGCCTGTTACCATTTTTTAATTTTCTAGATAAAAAAATAAAATATGATGAGAAATTGAAGAAAAATCTTGTACTTTCATGAGCTTTTGTAGATGAGTAAAAGTAG